>NC_091959.1:11785363-11873108 GCF_031021105.1 Erythrolamprus reginae | reverse complement strand
ATCTTGGCATGTTCACCAGGCCATAAAGTCTTAAAAAGAAGTTTCGCGTTATCAACATATCAATAATTACTTCAACTCGCATTTTGTTGGATGGATCGTTTTTAATACAAAGTTGAGCCATGAAGCTAAGCTAATAGTCATTAAAACCAAATAAATGCTTCCACTGGGATTCGATGAGTTTCCTGCCAAACTAATATTGCAATATATTCTTCGGGTCCGATGTTCAGATTTTCAAACTATTTGACAGCAAACACTTGCTCTTATTTTTGAACCAGATCTGATAAAATAGCTCGGTAGAAATTCACCTTAGCATTTATTAATCAGATTTGTATTTATTTATTAATCAGATTTGTATTTATTTATTAATCAGATTTGTATGCCGCCCCTCTCCGCAGACTCGGGGAGGCTCACAGCAATAACAATACAATGTAAAACAAATCTAATATTTAAGTTAATTTTAAAAAATCCCAATTTAAAACCAATCATACATACTAGCGTACCATGCATAAATTTTATAAGCCTAGGGGGAGGGAAAAAGTCAATTCCCCCATGCCTGACGACAGAGGTGGGTTTTAAGGAGCTTACGAAAGGCTAGGAGGGTGGGGGCAACTCTGATATCTGGGGGGAGTTGGTTCCAAAGGGTCGGGGTCGCCACAGAGAAGGCTCTTCCCCTGGGTCCCGCCAAACGACATTGTTTAGTTGACGGGACCCAGAGAAGGCCAACTCTGTGGGACCTAACTGGTCGCTGGGATTCGTGCGGCAGAAGGCGGTCCCGGAGATATTCTGGTCTACAAATTGCCATAAGCTCAAACCCCGTTTGAAATCAATCGGTCACTCAGAATAGAGCTGTAAGGGACCTCAGAGGTGTTCTAGTCCAACCATCTGCTCAAGCAGGAGACTCTATATCATTCCACACAAGGGCCTGTCCAGTCTCTTCTTAAAAACCCTCCAGTGATAAAGCATCTACAATTTCTAATTGCAAACTGTTCCACTGGTTAATTGTTCTCACTATAAGAAAGCTTAATTCAGAACAAAATGCACTGTTTTCCTTAACAGAGTTGGCCTTTTCCGGGTCCCGTCGACTAAGCAATGTCGTTTGGCGGGGACCCAGGAGAAGAGCCTTCTCTGTGGCGGCCCCGACCCTCTGGAACCAGCTCCCCCCAGATATCAGAGTTGCCCCCACCCTCCTTGCCTTTCGCAAGCTCCTTAAAACCCACCTCTGTCGTCAGGCATGGGGGAATTGAAATTTCTCTTCCCCCTAGGCTTATAGAATTTATACATGGTATGCTTGTATGTATGAGTGGTTTTTTAAATTGGGGTTTTTTAGATTGTTTTTAATATTAGATTTGTTTACATTGTCTTTTTATATTGTTGTTAGCCGCCCCGAGTCTTCGGAGAGGGGCGGCATACAAATCTAATAAATAATAATAAAATAATAATAATAACATAGCCCTAACCCAGAAAGCAAACAAGCTTTTTTGCCCGATTTTTATTGAGCAAGACAGAGAAGCAACACACCTGTCTCTGATCTATAATTTTTAGAGCAGAAGAACTGGTTAAAATTAAAACGGTGAACTGCATTTCTTAAAATAGAAAAAGCAGCATGGAGAAAACCCATAAATCAAGATGGTTGCCCTGCAAGAACTGCTTTTTTTTAAAAAGCAAGGGGAAATCCTAACACTGAAATTTGATTTAATTTGATTTGATTTGATTTATTGGATTTGTATGCCGCCCCTCTCCGGAGACTCAGGGCGGCTAACAACAATAATAAAACAGTATACAAAATAATCCAATAGTAAAAACAATTAAAAACCCATTAATATAAAAACCAAACATACATGCAGACATACCATGCATAAAATTGTAAAGGCCTAGGGGGAAAGAGTATCTCAGTTCCACCATGCCTGACGGCAGAGGTGGGTTTTAAGTAGCTTATGAAAGGCAAGGAGGGTGGGGACAATTCTAATCTCCAGGGGGAGTTGGTTCCAGAGGGCCGGGGCTGCCACAGAGAAGGCTCTTCCCTTGGGGCCCGCCAAACGACATCGTTTTGTTGACGGGACCCGGAGAAGGCCCACTCTGTGGGACCTAACCGGTCGCTGGGATTGTGTGGCAGAAGGCGGTCTCGTAGATACCCTGATCCGGTGCCATGAAGGGCTTTATAGGTCATAACCAACACTTTGAATTGTGACCGGAAACTGATCGGCAACCAATGCAGACTGCGGAGTGTTGGTGTAACATGGGCATATTTGGGAAAGCCCATGATTGCTCTCGCAGCTGCATTCTGCACGATCTGAAGTTTCCAAACACTCTTCAAAGGTAGCCCCATGCAGAGAGCGTTACAGTAGTCAAGCCTCGAGGTGATGAGGGCATGAGTGACTGTGAGCAGTGACTCTCGGTCCAAATAGGGTCGCAACTGGTGCACCAGGCGAACCTGGGCGAACGCCCCCCTCGCCACAGTTGAAAGATGTTTCTCTAATGTGAGCTGTGGATCGAGGAGGACGCCCAAGTTGCGAACCCTCTCTGAGGGGGTCAATGATTCACCCCCAGGGTAATGGACGGACAGATGGAATTGTCCTTGGGAGGCAAGACCCACAGCCACTCAATCTTGTCTGGGTTGAGTTTGAGTTTGTTGACACCCATCCAGGCCCCAACAGCCCCCAGGCACCGGCACATCACTTCCACTGCTTCGTTGACTGGACATGGGGTGGAGATGTATAGCTGGGTATCATCGGCGTATTGATGATACCTCACCCCATGCCCTTGGATGATCTCACCCAGCTGATTTTTCTTTTTTAAAAAATCCAAGTTGTCACTTAAGTTATCTTTCACTGCCGGCAAAAAGAGCTGGTGTTGAAAGGCAACCTAGAGGTCACCAAACAGTGGTCCAAGGACCACTGATGTTTCACAAGAAAGTTTTGGTGGTCCATGGAGAAATCTTGGCCCCTGGGCTGGATATGGCCAAGAGCAATATAATTAAAGTACCGGTACATGGTGGATCACATTCAATTTGAGATTATGGATAAAAGGATGGATTTGGTTAATGAAACTGATTTGCGACAACTGATGGGACAATGGGACAAGGTAAGATGATATATGGCGAGTAGAATCCGAGACCAAGCTACAATAAATTGGGATCACTTTATAATATGTAAATAGATACTTTGCACTTGGGTTAAAATGGTTTATACAAGAACCCCCCCCCCCCCCCCCCGATTTGGTGGTGGGGTATGAATGTTTGTTCACAAACATACCTCACAAAGCACTTGTTTTATGTTGTGTGGGTGTTTATATTGTAAAAAATCAATAAAAATATTTTTTTTAAAAGAGCAATATAATTAAATAAGGATTTATAATTTCATTATATTAAACAGAAGCATTTCATATTAAAAGATTAAAAGATCAAAAGCAACATGAGAAAATATTATTTTACTGAAAGAGTAGTAGATCCTTGGAACAAACTTCCAGCAGACGTGGTAGATAAATCCACAGTAACTGAATTTAAACATGCCTGGGATAAACATATATCCATCCTAAGATAAAATACAGAAAATAGTATAAGGGCAGACTAGATGGACCATGAGGTCTTTTTCTGCCGTCAGACTTCTATGTTTCTATGTTTCTATGTTAATATAATGGAAGGTCTCTAACCATTATTTTACCAATGTATTTATCTTTTTAAAATAATCATATTAGTAGTCTGCAGGACTTAAAATTATGAATTAGAGTCCATGGGATTTAAAATTATGAATTTGGTGGTCTGCGGGATTTAGAAACATAGAAACATAGAAGACTGACGGCAGAAAAAGACCTCATGGTCCATCTAGTCTGCCCTTATACTATTTCCTGTATTTCATCTTACAATGGATATATGTTTATCCCAGGCATGTTTAAATTCAGTTACTGTGGATTTACCAACCACGTCTGCTGGAAGTTTGTTCCAAGGATCTACTACTCTTTCAGTGAAATAATATTTTCTCACGTTGCTTTTGATCTTTCCCCCAACTAACTTCAGATTGTGTCCCCTTGTTCTTGTGTTCACTTTCCTATTAAAAACACTTCCCTCCTGGACCTTATTTAACCTTTTGACATATTTAAATGTTTCGATCATGTCCCCCCTTTTCCTTCTGTCCTCCAGTCCAGACTATACAGATTGAGTTCATGAAGTCTTTCCTGGTAGGTTTTATGCTTAAGACCTTCCACCATTCTTGTAGCCCGTCTTTGGACCCGTTCAATTTTGTCAATATCTTTTTGTAGGTGAGGTCTCCAGAACTGAACACAGTATTCCAAATGTGGTAAATTTAAAATTATGACCTTGGTGGTCCCTAAAATCCAAAAGGTTGGGGACCCTTAATCCAGAGGGAATCTGAGTGAATTGAGCCTGGGGTTAGTTTTTCTCCTTTTGTATGCTTTTGGCAAAACTTTAAGAAGTCGCTTTTGCCTAAACAGGTACAAAAGATAGAAAGCTGTCTCACTGCAGAGGAACAATAGTTGCCGTGGAAAAATCAACCCCAGTCCCACAAAGGAAAGTCTTCGAGGGTTTGTAAAAATTGCAGAGAGTTGATGGAGACCTCATACTTTGATATTTCTCACAGACACACAACTTCCGGTCAATGACTACTTCAGCTTCAACCACAACAACACAAGAGCACGCAACAGATTCAAACTTAATATTAACCGCTCCAAACTTGACTGTAAAAAATATGACTTTAACAATCGAGTTGTCGAAGCGTGGAACTCTTTACCGGACTCAATAGTGTCAACCCCCAACCCCCAACATTTCTCCCTTAGACTATCCACGATTGACCTCTCCAGGTTCCTAAGAGGCCAGTAAGGGGCGTACATAAGTGCACTGATGTGCCTATCGTCCCCTGTCCAATTGTCTTTCCTTATCTCATATATCATATATATTCTCTCCTTCCCATCTACTTCTCTTCTTTTTTACTTTCTATCTTTATATATATTACTCAATGTCTATTCTCTTTCATATGTATTGTATATTGGACAAAGAATAAATAAATTTAAAAAAACCCTTTGCAATCCTGGTAATAATAGAATACGCCATAGATTCTTAATGGGGAGGCCTGGCACAAGGGTTACATCTTGGGGTAAATGGAATGTTTTTGAAGCTGGGGACTTTTTCCCTTCACAAACATGGTCAAAGAACATCACTTACCTCTGCAGGCATTCCTGTGGCAAGGCCTGACAAGCTGGGATGCTGGGAAGCCGCTGCACAGAGTCCCATTTAATGCCAGATGTTGGCCTCTGGCCGTGCGCTTTTGGCAGGTGGCTTTCCTTCTCTGCGCGCCAACCCCACAGCTTACAGAGCACTGCAGAAGGAAGGATGTGAATCGAAGGGTGCCAACTTTAAATTTAAAAAACCGAGGCAGACCCACACCTCTGTTCTCAAAGGGCTGTGCTTTGGTTGGATGGAGTTAGAGGGCACTGGACCAGGAATGGAGGAGGGTGAGTGGAAAAGGGAGGAGGAGGAGGAGAAGGGGAAGGAAGGAATAACAGGAGGAAGAGGAAGAGAGAAGGAAGGGAATTGGAGAGAAGGGAATTGGAGAGAGGGGAAGAGAAAAGGAAAGGGGAAGGGAGAAGGAAGGAAGGAAGGAATAGGGGAAAGGAAAGAGGGGGAGGAAAGGGGAGGAGGGAATGGAGAGAGGGATGGGGAGAGGGGAAGGGAAATGGGAAGAAGAAGGGAAAGAGGAGGAGGAAAGGGAAGGGTGGAATGGAGAGATGGGGAGAGAAGAGGAGAAATGGGAAGGAAGGAAGGATGGAAGGAAGGAAGGAGTGGGAGAAGGAAAAGAGGAGGAAGAAAGGGGAGGAGGGAATGGAAAGGGATGGGGAAAGGGAAGTGGGAAGGAAGGAGAGGGGAAGGGAAAGAGGAGGAGGAAAGGGAAGGGTGGAATGGGGAGATGGGGAGAGAAGAGGGGAAATAGGAAGGAAGGAAGGAGTGGGAGAAGGAAAAGAGGAGGAGGGAATGGAAAGGGAAATGGGAAGGAAGGAGAGGGGAAGGGAGAGAGGAGGAGGAAAGGGAAGGGTGGAATGGGGAGATGGGGAGAGAAGAGGGGAAATAGGAAGGAAGGAAGGAGTGGGAGAAGGAAAAGAGGAGGAGGGAATGGAAAGGGAAATGGGAAGGAAGGAGAGGGGAAGGGAGAGAGGAGGAGGAAAGGGAAGGGTGGAATGGGGAGATGGGGAGAGAAGAGGGGAAATAGGAAGGAAGGAAGGAGTGGGAGAAGGAAAAGAGGAGGAGGGAATGGAAAGGGAAATGGGAAGGAAGGAGAGGGGAAGGGAAAGAGGAGGAGGAAAGGGAAGGGTGGAATGGGGAGATGGGGAGAGAAGAGGGGAAATAGGAAGGAAGGAAGGAGTGGGAGAAGGAAAAGAGGAGGAGGGAATGGAAAGGGAAATGGGAAGGAAGGAGAGGGGAAGGGAGAGAGGAGGAGGAAAGGGAAGGGTGGAATGGGGAGATGGGGAGAGAAGAGGGGAAATAGGAAGGAAGGAAGGAGTGGGAGAAGGAAAAGAGGAGGAGGGAATGGAAAGGGAAATGGGAAGGAAGGAGAGGGGAAGGGAGAGAGGAGGAGGAAAGGGAAGGGTGGAATGGAGAGATGGGGAGAGAAGAGGAGAAATGGGAAGGAAGGAAGGATGGAAGGAAGGAAGGAGTGGGAGAAGGAAAAGAGGAGGAAGAAAGGGGAGGAGGGAATGGAAAGGGATGGGGAAAGGGAAGTGGGAAGGAAGGAGAGGGGAAGGGAAAGAGGAGGAGGAAAGGGAAGGGTGGAATGGGGAGATGGGGAGAGAAGAGGGGAAATAGGAAGGAAGGAAGGAGTGGGAGAAGGAAAAGAGGAGGAGGGAATGGAAAGGGAAATGGGAAGGAAGGAGAGGGGAAGGGAGAGAGGAGGAGGAAAGGGAAGGGTGGAATGGGGAGATGGGGAGAGAAGAGGGGAAATAGGAAGGAAGGGGGGAGTGGGAGAAGGAAAAGAGGAGGAGGGAATGGAAAGGGAAATGGGAAGGAAGGAGAGGGGAAGGGAGAGAGGGAGGAGGAAAGGGAAGGGTGGAATGGGGAGATGGGGAGGAGAAGAGGGGAAATAGGAAGGAAGGAAGGAGTGGGAGAAGGAAAAGAGGAGGAGGGAATGGAAAGGGAAATGGGAAGGAAGGAGAGGGGAAGGGAAAGAGGAGGAGGAAAGGGAAGGGTGGAATGGGGAAATGGGGAGAGAAGAGGGGAAATAGGAAGGAAGGAAGGAGTGGGAGAAGGAAAAGAGGAGGAGGAATGGAAAGGGAAATGGGAAGGAAGGAGAGGGGAAGGGAGAGAGGAGGAGGAAAGGGAAGGGTGGAATGGGGAGATGGGGAGAGAAGAGGGGAAATAGGAAGGAAGGAAGGAGTGGGAGAAGGAAAAGAGGAGGAGGGAATGGAAAGGGAAATGGGAAGGAAGGAGAGGGGAAGGGAAAGAGGAGGAGGAAAGGGAAGGGTGGAATGGAGAGATGGGGAGAGAAGAGGGGAAATAGGAAGGAAGGAAGGAGTGGGAGAAGGAAAAGAGGAGGAAGAAAGGGGAGGAGGGAATGGAAAGGGATGGGGAAAGGGAAGTGGGAAGGAAGGAGAGGGGAAGGGAAAGAGGAGGAGGAAAGTAAAGAGGGGGATGGAGAAAGGAAGCAGGAAGGAGAGAGAGAGGAGAGGCATAAATATATTTATATATATTTAAAGCACTCCCATTTTAAGCTACGCACCTTAGACCAGGGTCCCCACCAACAGCTGAGGAGGGCAGTCTAGTTTCTGCACAGGCTCTGGAACTGGGCAATGTAGGTTCAGGGCACTTCTCAGGACTGAGCTTCAGAAAGCTTCCATCCATCAACAGCTGTTGGCAGGTAACCTTGCGATTCTGGGTGCCACCTCCACATGTGCGGGAGCACTAAGGAGAAGAAAGGAGGCCATCAACATCCATGCTTTTCCTTGTAGAGATGCTACCCGCCTGGAGCGCACACCCAGAGCATCCCCATCATTTTCTTTTCTTTTTTAAAAAAAAAATTATTGATTTTTTTTAAAAATAAAAAGCATAAACAAACACATACAAAAAATAGACACATCATACAATAAACCATAAAAACAATTTACGGAAACTTGTGCATTTTGAAATAACGTCGTTTTTACATTGCTTTTTCTACATTGTCCTCTTTTATTTTGTCTTTTTTTTAAAAAAAAATCTGTTTTTTTTCTATATCCATTTGTATAATTTTCCCCATACGGTATAATATTCATTTCCCTGTTTATTCTGCAATTCCATCGTCATTTTATCCATTTTTGCGCATTATAACCCAAACCCCCAACACTTTACCCTTAGATTATCCACGGTTGACCTATCCAGATTCCTAAGAGGTCAGCAAGGGGCGATTACAAGTGCACTAGAGTGCCTTCCGTCCCCTGTCCTATTGCTCTCCTATATCTCCTATACCTTTCTTCTATTCCTATATCTCTTCTTCTATTCTTTCATTGATATGTTCTATTACTATACCTTCTTTTCTATTCTTTCATAGATATATTTTACTATGAGTATCTCCTCTATAACCTTCATCATGTATTTTACTATGTGTATATAGATATATACCCACTAAAAACCTCATTGGGTATTGGACTAACTAACTAACTAACTAACTAACTAACTAACTAACTAACTAACTAACTAACTAACTAAATAAATAAATAAATAAATAAATACTATCTTTCCAGTCCCCTCATTTTCTATAAGCCAGGCCTAGGTTGGAACCAAATAGTAAAACTTACATTGGGAAATAGGAAACACCCCCCCCCCCCTATTTTCTGCAAAGAAAACTATTTGGAAGTGGCTGGAAAGTCACCAGGAGCTGCTGAGCTCAGCTCTAGAGTCATTTACAGCAATGTGACTGCAGAGAGAAGGATTCAGGCTTAATATCTTATTCATCTACGCCAGTGTTTCCCAACCTTGGCAACTTGAAGATATCTGGACTTCAACTCCCAGAATTCCCCAGCCAGCATTGGGGCCTGGATGGGTGTCAACAGACTCAAACTCAACCCTGATAAGATGGAGTGGCTGTGGGTTTTGCCTCCCAAGGACAATTCCATCTGTCCGTCCATCACCCTGGGGGGGGATTATTGACCCCCCTCGGAGAGGGTCCACAACTTGGGCGTCCTCCTCGATCCACAGCTCACATAAGAGAACCATCTTTCGGCTGTGGCGAGGGGGGCGTTTGACCAGGTTCGCCTGGTGCACCAGTTGCGGCCCTATCTGGACCAGGAGTCACTGCTCACAGTCACTCATGCCCTCATCACCTCGAGGTTCGACTACTGTAACGCTCTCTACATGGGGCTACCTTTGAAAAGTGTTCGGAAACTTCAGGTCGTGCAGAATGCAGCTGCGAGAGCTATCATGGGCTTCCCCAGGTATGCCCATGTTACTCCAACACTCCGCAGTCTGCATTGGTTGCCGATCAATTTCCGGTCACAATTCAAAGTGTTGGTTATGACCTATAAAGCCCTTCATGGCATCAGACCAGAATATCTCCGAGACCGCCTTCTGCTGCACGAGTCGCAGCGACTGGTTAGGTCCCACAGAGTGGGCCTTCTCCGGGTCCCGTCAACTAAACAATGTCGGTTGGTGGGCCCCAGTGGAAGAGCCTTCTCTGTGGCGGTCCCGACTCTCTGGAACCAGCTCCCCCCAGAGATTAGAACTGCCCCTACCCTCCTTGCCTTTCGTAAACTCCTCAAAACCCACCTTTGTCGTCAGGCATGGGGGAATTGAGATATCTCCCCCGGGCCTATAGAATTCATGTATGGTATGTTTGTATGTATGTCTGCTTAATAATGGGGGTTTTAAAATATTTTAAATTGTAAATTATTAGATTTGTTATGAACTGTTTTATTGTGTTGTGAGCCGCCCGAGTCTACAGAGAGGGGCAGCATACAAATCTAATAAATAAAAATAAATAAAATAAAGTTGCCAAGGTTGGGAAACACTGATCTACGGAATCCCATTTCTCTGGCTTACGTTGACAAATGTATCATTCTTCCTGGGAAGCAACTTTATTAGCGATTGTACATTCATATTTATTTATTATTTATTTATTAATTCGACTTTTATGCCGCCCCTCTCCCAGGACACGGGGTGGCTTACAACATATAAAATAACAATATACAGTATAACATCCTAAATCCAATTAATAGTTAATAATCTAAAAATTCCAAGACCGTAAAAACACTCATATCTATTTGATCCTCTAACTCGCATAACAAGTGGCAGAAGTCTAATAGCCCCAAGCCTGGAGATATAAATGAGACTCTTATGGAAGGCCAGGAGGGTGGAGGCAGTACGAATCTCTGGGGCGAGCTGATTCCAGAGGGCCGGGGCCACCACAGAAAAGGCTCTTCCCCTAGGCCCCGCCAAGCGTCATTGTCTGGTTGACGGGACCTGGAGAAGGCCGACTCTGTGGGACCTTACCGGTTGCTGGGATTCGTGCGGTAGAGGGCGGTCCTGCAGGTATTCTGGTCCGATGCCATGTAGGGCTTCATAGGTATGAACCAGACTCAATAGTTACGACTTTCAGTCCAATGTATTGGCAGAAAGGACAATCCAGAACATCGCACCATCAATGGCTTCTTGTTAATCTACCCCAACTGGAGGTGTCTTCCAACCTTCGTAGTTGGCCGACCGTCTTACCTGTTGCCATTCTTCAACGTGCCAAAGCGGGGGGCAGTCAAGTTGGTTGCACACTTGTAAAGAGTGAGGCTTTGGATCTTTGCAGCTCTCAAGTCCATCGACGGACCCCCCAGGTTGCTGACAATGCACCTCTCTCGTCTGGATGCCAATGCCACAAGTGGCAGTACATTGCCTCCAAGGTCCTACTTGCCACCTGTTCGAAGATGGGATGACATCAGAGCCCTAAGCAAGCCACACCATTAAGTACAAAAGGAATGACCCCACCCCTGCCCAGGGGGAAAGCATTTTGAAATTCCCTGATATTTCCCTGTAATTTGCGACCTATATTCCTCAAACTCAACAGACTCAAACTCAACCCTGATAAGATGGAGTGGCTGTGGGTTTTGCCTCCTAAGGACAATTCCATCAGTCCGTCCATCACCCTGGGGGGGAGGAATCACTGACCCCCTCAGAGAGGGTCCACAACTTGGGTGTCTTCCTCGATCCACAGCTTATATTAGAGAAACATCTTTCGGCTGTGGCAAGGGGGACGTTTGCCCAGGTTCGCCTGGTGCACCAGTTGCGGCCCTATCTGGACCGGGAGTCACTGCTCACAGTCACTCATGCCCTCATCACCTCGAAGTTCGACTACTGTAACGCTCTCTACATGGGGCTACCTTTGAAATGTTTGGAAATGTCAGATCGTGCAGAATGCAGCTACGAGAGCAATCATGGGCTTCCCCAAGTATGCCCATGTTACACCAACACTCTGCAGTCTGCATTGGTTGCCGATCAGTTTCCGGTCACAATTCAAAGTGTTGGTCATGACCTATAAAGCCCTTCATGGCATTGGGCCAGAATATCTCCAAGACCGCCTTCTGCCGCACGAATACCAGCGATCGGTTAGGTCCCACAGAGTTGGCTTTCTCCGGGTCCCGTTGACTAAACAATGTCGTCTGGCGGGCCCCAGGGGAAGAGCCTTCTCTGTGGCGGCCCCGACCCTCTGGAACCAGCTCCCCGCAGAGATTAGAACTGCCCCCACCCTCCTTGCCTTTCGGCAGAAGGCAGTCTCGCAGATATCCTGGTCCGGTGCCATGAAGGGCTTTATAGCCAAATGCTCTGCACCCCACAGGATATCATTCACTAATAAACTGTCATCATTAATCTACAAAGGCATTAGCCCCGTGCTACCTTGGGGGACAAAGTCTTGTATTGCACACACGGCTCATTGGCGGAGGCCTCTTCGAATGATCACACAGGCTATCGTTGACGGTTTGTTTTGTCTCTTCATGTAAGCAGACAGCAATGGCTTCTTGAGTCCCTAGGTTTGTCAAACAAAGGAACAAGCTCAGATCTTTTATAACAGAGGAGTATGGAAACATATACTGTACAGTGATACCTTGTCTTACAAACTTAATTGGTTCTGGGACGAGGTTCTTAAGGTGAAAAGTTTGTAAGACGAAATAATGTTTCCCATAGGAATCAATGGAAAAGCGATTAATGCATGCAAGCTCAAAATTCACCCCTTTTGCCAGCCGAAGCGCCCGTTTTTGCGCTTCTGGGATTTCCATGAGGCTCCCCTCCATGGGAAACCCCACCTCCGGACCTCTGTGTTTTTGCGATGCTGCAGAGCAATCCCAGCAGGGGAATCCCAGCATCGCAAAAATGAGCGCTTCGCTGGCAACGGAAGTCTGGAGGTGGGGTTTCCCAACGAAGGGAGCATCAGTGAAATTGCGGCATCGCAAAAACACCAAAGTCCTCAAAACCCCACCTCTGGACATCTGTGTTTTTGCGATGCTGCGATTTCACTGAGGCTCCCCTCGCTGGGAAACCCCACCTCCGGACTTCCGTTGCCAGCGAAGCGCCCGTTTTTGTGCTGTACAACAACAAAACAATACAAATCCAATAGTTTTAAAAAAGACAATTTAAAACCCTTTAATATAAAAAAACAACTGGCTCCGGGAGAAGGGGGATGTTTTAAGTGATGGATCAGCTGCTGAAAAGAGGAGCACCGCCCTAACTTGCAACCCTCAAATCCCAAACTGCAGAACACCGTCACGCTCCATCTCCTCGCGTTGCAAAATCCATCTAGCGTCTGTTATGCACCCCATAAAACGCCCAGCGTCCGTTTTATGGGGTGCAAAGCTGCCTCAGAAGACCCATGCATATACGAGACCCTAAAACAAAGAAGTAAACCCCCCTTCTCTCTCTCACACACACACACACACACACACTGTCCTGACTAAACGAAATACAGCAAAATCACCCTGTGAATGAGCTTCCATTGGTATTAGACGGTGCTGGAGAAACACACATAATGCGATACGCAAGATTGAAAACGGTCACAGTTCAAGGGAGTTGTTTCCTTCCTTTCCAATGCATTCCCCCCCCCCTCGCGATTTGACAGGGGCTACAAATCTGATCTCGGGACAGCTTAATATTTCTCCGCTTGTTAAAAGATTTGCACGATTCCAAGCACCTTTGTCCTTGCCTAATAAAAACGAAGAGCCCCATTATTGGACAAGTGCGGACCGCTGAAAACCTCAAATTTCATTCCGAGCGGTTTGTTTTCACCTGTAAGGACGGCTCGACAATTATTGCCATCAATATCTCTTCTCCCAATTCATCAGGAAGGGTTTGCTCAACACTCCGTCACTTCCAAAGAGGCCCGTTTTTTTAAATTTTTCGCTGACTCTATGGAAATTTGCAGGACTGGCAAACGTCTCCTCTTAGAAGGTAGCAGCGTAAAGTTGACGACTTCCACTAATAAGTTACAAACCCAGTAAGGGTTTTTATCCCTGGATAGGAATGATGGGTGACTTTTATAAGACCATTTCAAGTGGTTCCATCTGTCTCCAATCATTCAAAATTACATTACGTCATAATTGGATAGCGTCCATGGCAGACAAAAGGAAAAAAAAACACACCCAAAGTGTGATCTGGGGGAAATAATTTGGCAGGCACACCTTGCTTTTCATTAAACTAGACATATCCAGTTCGTGCAAACGTTCTTCATACGATTTAGCCTCTAGTCCCCTAATCATCTTGGTTGCTCTTCTCTGCACTTTTTCTAGAGCAGTGGTCCCCAAACTACGGCCCGCGGGCCACATGCGGGGTCAGAGGGTGGAGGCTTGTCGGGTGAGTCCTCCGCTGGGAGAGAAGAGGGAGGGTGAAAGAGGGAAAAGAGAGAGAGAGAGAAGTGGAGAGAAAGAAAGAAAAGGGAAAGAGAAGGGAAAAAGAGCGAGGGAAAGAGAAGTGGAGAGGAAAGAGGGAGGGAAGGGAGGGAGGGAGGGAAAGAAGGAAGGGGGAGAAAGAGAAGGAGAGAGAAAGGGAGGGAGGGAGGAAGAGAGATAGCAAGAAAGAGACAGAGAGAGCAACAGACAGAAAGAAAGCAAGAGAGAGAGAGAGAGAGAAAGAGAGTGAGTGAGAGAGAAAGAAATAAGGTATGTACAGTGTGCATAGGAATCTGTTCATAGGTTTTTTTTATAGTCCGGCCCTCCAACAGTCCAAGGGACAGTGAACTGGCCCCCTGTGTAAACAGTTTGGGGACCTCTGTTCTAGAGTCTCAACATCCTTCTTGCATCGCGGCGACCAAAACTGGATGCAGTATTCCAATTGTGGCCTTACCAAGGCCTTTATAAAGTGGTATTAACCCTTCATGTGATCTTGATTCTATCCCTCTGTTTATGCAGCCTAGAACTGTGTTGGCTTTTTTGGCAGCTGCTGCACACGGCTGGCTCATATTTAAAAGGTTGTCCACTAGGACTCCAAGATCCTTCTGCTTGAGTTAGGGGGAAAAAATGAAACTTTGATTTTGGGTTTTACCAATTAGATAGGTTTGCTGTTATAGAAATGGCTAGTTCCTGTTGTTATGAAAAACTAAAAAGTTGAAGATAGACCTCAATGCCTTATTTCACTGAACTAAAAGAGTTGGAAGTCAATGGTGCCCCCCTCCCCCACTTTTTCGGTTGCTTTCCCCACTATCCACACCCCTTTTTTCCTTTCCTAATTTCCATGATATTTGTTCTTGTATTCTTTTTGTACATCATGTTATAAATGAATAAAACTTCAAACAATAGAGAAATAATCTTGAAAGAATATTTCTTCAAATAAATAAATAAATAAATAAATAAATAAATAAAGAAAGAAAGAAAGAAAGAAAGAAAGAAAGAAAGAAAGAAAGAAAGAAAGAAAGAAATGGAAAAATAAATAAAACGTTGTAGCACTTTAAATGCAAATGAAGGCGAAGAACAATATCTAAAATCCGGATGATAGTATTTGGAAAAGAGGTAGCACAGGATGCATGATATATACCAGAATAAATTGGATAAATAATTAGAAAAAAAATGATTAATTTGATTTAGAATTTGGCATTTGACATTTTATTGTATTATATTTTAATTTGAGGCATGTGAATTGGAATCTCAGTAAGGTGCGAAAAACAATAAAAAATGTGTGTACATGCTAAGCTGCATAGCTAGAGGTATAACAAGCAGGAAGAGGGAGATTATGATCCCACTATATAGAATGCTGGTGAGACCGCATTTGGAATATTGTGTTCAGTTCTGGAGACCTCACCTACAAAAAGATATTGACAAAATTGAACGGGTCCAAAGACGGGCTACAAGAATGGTGGAAGGTCTTAAGCATAAAACATATCAGGAAAGACTTCATGAACTCCATCTGTATAGTCTGGAGGACAGAAGGAAAAGGGGGGACATGATCGAAACATTTAAATATGTTAAAGGGTTAAATAAGGTCCAGGAGGGAAGTGTTTTTAATAGGAAAGTGAACACAAGAACAAGGGGACACAATCTGAAGTTAGTTGGGGGAAAGATCAAAAGCAACGTGAGAAAATATTATTTCACTGAAAGAGTAGTAGATCCTTGGAACAAACTTCCAGCAGACGTGGTTGGTAAATCCACAGTAACTGAATTTAAACATGCCTGGGATAAACATAGATCCATCCTAAGATAAAATACAGGAAATAGTATAAGGGCAGACCAGATGGACCATGAGATCTTTTTCTGCCGTCAGTCTTCTATGTTTCTATGTTTCCCCCACCCCAAAAATGTACGTCTATATATGAATATTTTGTGTATATTTGTTGTTTTTAAAATTACTCAATAAAAATCATTCCAAAATTAATTTCCGCCATCCAATCTTTGCAGCGGCTTCTGAAATCTCCATCATTCCCGTTGCAATGGCGGCGGTAGCAGGCACACGACACACAGAATATATATATATATATATACCTCCAAGACATGTAGCTGAGCAGGGAGTGAAGCCGATGTATTCCCAGTCATAAAAAACATGACCAGCGTCTTCGGAGGGTGGGGGAGGGAAGGTGTACGGGACCGGATCTGCATCGCACGGCTCCAGGTGGCAACTCCGCTCGGTCGACGGTTTGGGTCCTTCGCACTCATCGTCAGGCAGCTCCACCTCAGCCTGAGTAAACGCAAGATAAATGCGGCACTTGACATCGCGCATCTGAGTCCCGCGACCGCAAGAGGCACTGCAAGGGGACCAAGGCTCGGGGATAAACCTGCAACAAAACCACATCACAACATCCTTGGGTGTTTATGTGCAGGAGGAGGTCGAGTCAGCCGAACGCCATCCGACTTATATTGTCCCCTTTTTTTCTCGAGTCTCGTCTTGCTTTAATTTAGCCGCCAGTCCTGATCGTTCTCCCAAAGGTGCTTTTCCCACGAGGCAACTGGGCTCCCCTTCCCTCTCCTACTTATTCCTTTCCCCCTTTCCCTTCCCTTTCTCCTTCCTCTTCCTCTCCTTTCCCCTTCCTTCCCCTTCCCCTCCTTCCCCTTCTTCTTTCCTTTCCTTTCCCTTATTATTTATTTATTTACTTATTGGATTTGTATGCCGCCCCTCTCTGTAGACTCGGGGCGGCAAACAACAATGATAAAAACCGCATGTAACAATCCAATTAATAAAACAACTAAAAACCCTTATTATAAAACCAAACATGCACACAGACATACCCTGCATAACTTGTAATGGCCTAGGGCAGTGTTTTTCAACCAGTGTGCCGCGGCACACTAGTGTGCCGTGAGACATGGTCAGGTGTGCCGCGAAACTCGGAGAGAGAAAGAAAGCAAGAGAGAGAGAGAGAAAGAGAAAGAAAGAAAGAAAGAGAGGGAAAGAAAGCAAGAGAGAGAAAGAGCGAGCGAGAGAGAGAGAGAGCAAGAGAGAGAAAGAGAGGGAGGGAAGAAGAGAGAGAGAAAGACATAGCGGGAGGTAGGGAGGGAGAGAGAAAGAGAGCAAAAAAGAGAGGAAGGAAGGAAGAAAAGAAAGAGGGATGGAGAGAGAAAGAAAGAGGAAGGAAGGGTGAGAAAGAGGGACAGAGAAATAGAGCGAAAGGGAGGAAGAGAGAGAGAGAGAATTTTTTTGTCCAAACTTTTTTTAGCCACCCCCTCCCCGCCCCGCTCAATGTGCCCCAGGGTTTCGTAAATGTAAAAAATGTGCCGCGGCTCAAAAAAGGTTGAAAATCACTGGCCTAGGGGGAAGGAATATCTAAACGTCTTTGTCCATCAGTCTGGGAGGAGTTTGACTTGGTGACACCTGATGAAGTGGACAAGGCCATTGGAGCTGTGAGTTCCGCCACCTGTTTACTGGATCCGTGTCCCTCTTGGTTGGTTTCGGCCAGCCGAGAGGTGACACGGAGCTGGGCCCAGGATATTGTCAATGCCTCCTTGGGGAGGGGGTCCTTTCCGGCCCTTTATAAGGAGGCACTTGTGCACCCCCTCCTCAAGAAGCCCTCCCTTGACCCCACCCTCCTTGTCTTTCGCAAATTACTTAAGACCCACCTTTGTCGCCAGGCATGAGGGAGTTAAGTTATCCTTTTCCCCTAGGCTATTACAAGTTATGCATGGTATGTTTTTATTAATTGGATTGTTCATGTTGTTTTACCACTGTTGTTAGCCGCCCCGAGTCTGCGAAGAGGGGCGGCATACAAATCCAATAAATAATGATAAATAATAATAATCTTAACTCCCCCATGCCTGGCGGCATAAGTGAGTCTTGAGTAGTTTACGAAAGACAGGGAGGGTGGGGGCAGTTCTAATCTCCGGGAGGAGTTGGTTCCAGAGGAACGGGGCCGCCACAGAGAAGGCTCTTCCCCTGGGGCCCGCCAAACGACATTGTTTAGTCCAGTGAGTTTCAACCTTTTTTGAGCCGCGGCACATTTTTTACATTTACAAAATCCTGGGGCACACCACCCACCAAAATGACACAAAATGACACTCTAAGACACTCTCCTCTCTTTTTCCATACCTGTCTCTTCCCCCCTCGTGTGTGTGTGTGTGTGTGTCTTGAACCATTTCCAAAAACAGGTGAGGGCTGGGTTTTTTCTCTCTCTTATTCTTTGGGTGCTGTTTATCATATGCTTTAAATCAAGAATCACTTCTCTCTTTTTTTTGTTTCTCTCTCTTTCCTCTCATTCTCTATCTCAATCATTTTCTCATTTCTCTTTTTTCCTCCCCTTTTTGCTCATTGCTCTCTCTCTCCCCCTTCCTCTCCTTTTCTCTCTCTCTCTCTTGCTTTCTTTCTCTCTCTTTCTCTCTCTCTCTTTCTCTTGCTTTCTTTCTCTCTTGCTTTCTCTTTCTCTTTTCTTTCTCTCTCTTGCTTTCTCTCTCTCACACACACTCTCTCTCTCTTTCTTTCTCTCTCTTTCACTCTCTCTCTCTCACTCTCTCTCTCAGCAAAAAGTTACGAGGCCGGAACCTGAGCTTCCTTCTTCGCGGCACACCTGACCATGTCTCGCAGCACACTAGTGTGCCACGGCACACTGGTTGAAAAACACTGGTTTAGTTGACAGGATCCGGAGAAGGCCAACTCTGTGGGACCTTATCGGTCGCTGGGATTCGTGCGGTAGCAGGAGGTTCCGGAGGTAATCTGGTCCAATGCCATGTAGGGCTTTAAAGGTCATGACCAACACTTTGAATTGTGACCGGAAACTGATCGGCAGCCAATGCAAGACACTGAGTGTTGAAGAAACATGGGCGAATCCCTTCCCTCCCTCTTCCCCTCCCTCTCCTTCTCCTTTCCCCTCCCTTCCCTTTGCCTTTCCATTCTTCTCATTTCCCCTCCCTCTCTTTCTCCCTTCTCCTCCCTCTCCTTTCCCTACCCTTCCCTTCCCCCTTGTTGGAATTTTTTTCCCTTTGAAAAAATTTTGCGAAGGAAGGAAGGAAGGAAGGAAGCCAGTTGCCTTTTGGAAAAAGCACCTTGAAGTCTAGGACTTCAACTCCATTCTCTTCAAAGAACACGAAGAGACCTTTTTCCTTCTGTTACCCTTCTCATTCTTGTTCACCCGTCCTGGCTAACCTAGAGAGGTTACCCTGTTTCCCCGATAATAAGACACCCCCGATTGTAAGACGTATCAGGGGTTTCAGGGGGGTCGGCTAATATAAGCCGTACCCCGAAAGTAAGAAAGTAAGTCTTACTTTCGGGGAAACACGGGGGTATTACCGCCTCCCTCTCATCTAGCTGCGCGCCGCCTCCTGCCCACGCCTGCGCCGTCCCCCTCTCCATACGTCGCTGCGTCTGCCACCTCCCTCTGATCTTAATGAGCGCCGCCTCCTGCCCACTTCCGCGCCGCCCCCCCTCCATACGTCACCACGTCTGCCGCCTCCGTCTGTTCAGGTTGTTAATAAATGTTAATTTTATGGTTAAAACAAATAATTCGACAATTTTTTTCCAATATAAGACATACCCCGAAAGTAAGACATAGTGGGGCTTTTGGGGATAAAAAGAAAGTAAGACACTGTCTTACTTTCGGGGAAACACGGTAGCTTAGTTAACCCAAATGAACATGAAGGTGTTGCAAAGGTACTTTTTTCTCTCTTTTTTCAAGAGGCAACTGGACTTTTGGGCTCATCTTTGAAGCTGTTTTGTTTCTCATCCAAGAAGTTTCTAAAGGGTTGATCTTGAAATGACCATCTTGCTTGGGTATATTGGCAGTACCCCACTGTGTACCTGTCAGTGAAAGCCAGCTTATCCTGCCGATAGGTCCCTTGGCCATAGGACCTCTGGGATTGCAGAACCAAAGTTCCTAGACTTTCAATCCTGGGCCTAGAAAACCTAGAACTAAGATGCCTTAAACAAGATCTAAGTATTGCCCACAAGATCATATGCTGCAACGGCCTGCCTGTCAGCGACTACTTCAGCTTCAGCCACAACACAAGAACACACAACAGATTTAAACTTAATATTAACCGCTCCAAACTTGACTGTAAAAAATATGACTTCAGTAACCGAGTTGTCGAAGCGTGGAACTCATTACTGGACTCCATAGTGTCATCCCCAAACCCCCAACACTTTACCCTTAGATTATCCATGGTTCACCTATCCAGATTCCTAAGAGGTCAGTAAGGGGTGAGTACAAGTGCACTAGAGTGCCTTCCGTCCCCTGTCCTATTGCTCTCCTATATCTCCTATACCTTTCTTCTATTCCTATCTCTCTTCCTCTATTCTTTCATTGATATCTTCTATTACTATATCTTATTTTCTATTATTTCTTAGATATATTTTACTATGAGTATCTCCTCTATAACCTTCATCATGTATTTTACTATGTGTATACCCACTAAAACTCTCATTGTTTATTGGACAAAATCAATCAATAAAAATAAATAAATAAATAGTCTCTCCTATATCTCGTATTTCTTCTCTACTATATCCTCTATAACCTTCATTGTGTATTATTGTGTATTGGACAAAATCAATCAATCAATAAAAATAAATAAATAAATAGTCTCTCCTATATCTCGTATTTCTTCTCTACTATATCCTCTATAACCTTCATTTTGTATTATTGTGTATTGGACAAAAATATATATATATCTATATATATCTATATATCTATATCTATATCTATATATCTATATATCTATATATCTATATATCTATATCTATATCTATATCTATATCTATATATCTATCTCTATCTCTATCTCTATCTCTATCTCTATCTCTATCTCTATCTCTATCTCTATCTATCTATCTATCTATCTATCTATCTATCTATCTATCTATCTATCTATATATATATATATATATATTTATATATAAAGCTTCTTCAGTTCCAAGGCACCAAGAAGCAAAACACCTTCGGGGGGGGGGGGGGGGGATCAGAAAGTCCAGTTGAAAAAAAACCTCCTTTGGGACAACCATGACCTGGATGGTTGAGAATCTCCATCAACACGGGGCTCTTTGGAGTTAAAACCAACCCAACATCTACTGTACATTGTTGAAACTTAAAAGGTTGGTCGCCTCCCTCTTTTTCCATCTCTGAGAAGGCATTGACAAAATTTTGATTATATTTCAAAAGAGTTTGAACGTTATCACAGCGAAACTCAATTAACCCATTAATATACGTATGTATATATAGGGTTGTTATCTCCCGACGGCTGGGAAGTCATCCAAAATATGCAGATAATGGTTAAGTTTCAGATAAATGGAAAAGCTATTTGCAAGAGGCCTCCATCCATCATTCCGTTCAGTGGCATTTTTCATAAGAGGCTCTTCAAATAAATGGAAGTCACGTGGCAATAACCGCTTGGCAATTTCTGCACCTAGGCAGAGGAAGAATGTTCGCAGGGCAGAGAGGAAGAACCACGTTTGCCTTCAACACACAGCACACCATAAATGGGTCCATGCATCACTTTTGAAGCAATCTAAAAAACCAAATCATAGCTTGAGGGCAATCTGATGCAGCAACCTTACTAAAGTTTAAAAGCATAATTCAGAAGAATACAGTGATACCTCATGTTACAAACGCCTCATCATACAAACTTTTCGAGATACAAACCCGGGGTTTAAGATTTTTTTGACTCTTCTTACAAACTATTTTCACCTTACAAACCCACCGCCGCTGCTGGAATGCCCCGCCTCCGGACTTCCGTTGCCAGAGAAGCACCCGTTTTTGTGCTGCTGGGATTTCCCTGAGGCTCCCCTCCATGGGAAACTCCACCTCTGGACTTCCATTGCCAGCAAAGTGCTTGTTTTTGCGATGCTGGGATCCCCCTGCAGCATCGCAAAAACACAGAAGTCCGGAGGTGGGGTTTCCTATGGAGGGGAACCTCAGTAGAATCCCAACTAACTTCGTTTAGTTTAGTTTAGTTTATTTAGATTTGTATGCCACTTCGGCTGGCAAAAGGTGTGAATTTTGGGCTTGCACGCATTAATCGCTTTTCCATTGATTCCTATGGGAAGCATTGTTTCGTCTTACAAACTTTTCACCTTAAGAACCTTGTCCCGGAACCAATTAAGTTCGTAAGACAAGGTATCACTGTACTTGATTTTCTAGTATTCTTTTTTTTTTTTTAAACTTATTTGTAGAAATCACTAGCACAGAGTCATGATTTCTAGAACAATGTTTTGTCCAGGTTGGAAATATCTCTCTAGGATGAGCAGAGTTGTCTCGTTTTGGAAGCTCTCTGCCTTTTTCTGGACTTACACTTTATAACCAGTTCTTGCATATACAAATATAAAACATTAACTCTTCACTTAACCTAGTTACAATGGGAATAATGAATTTGTCACATACAGCAAGCAACCATAATCCTGTCAGAGCATCTAATTATTTATTTTATTTATTTATTGGATTTGTATGCCGCCCCTCTCCGTAAAAACTTAGTTTTTGCCTTTGACAAACAGAAGGATTTCAATTACCTAAGATCAATGGGAGCCTAAATAATTATTTCCTTAAACTAAACCAGACATGTAGCTTTAATCTTATCCTGTCTACAGAGGGCATTCCACATTCTTGTAGACATGGTTAGTTAACCCACATTTCTTTATTAGGTTTTTTTTATTTTAAACATCATAACATTTCTACACAAATCTACACCTATGTCTATACATTATTATTAAATTGACATAATTTATACATTGTTTCGTCGTAATTTATAGAATCTTGCATCCTCGTCTCACATTGTCTTGGATTTTCTTATTTTTTGATCCGGACATACCATTTTGTCCCTATGTCGTAGTATTCCAAGTCTTTCTGTCCTTTCAATTCAATTGTTAATCTGTCCATTTTAGCACAATTATATATCTTTTTCATTGTTATATTGTCCGGAGGAACCTGAGGGCTTTTCCAATGCTCTGCATATGCAATCCTTGCCTCAATAACAATATGTAATATTCAATATTTAATATTTCTTGGATATTGGGCCTTTGGAGCCTAGGGAGGCTGTTTTCGCCCTCCCAGAGGCTCGAGGAAAGCCTCCAGAGCCCGGGAAGTCCTTGGCGAGGGGCAGAATACAAGTCCAATTAATTAATAAATAAATAAATAACGACCCTCCCTCACCATGGTACAGGAGGCCAACTAGGCTATGCCCGCCATGGCCACACCCATCCAGCAAGGAGGCAGAAAAACCCTTGCTAAAATTTCCAAAGCCCACCCCTGCAATCTATCTATTTATTTCTGCCGTTTATAGGCTGCTCATTTCCAAAAAAGCTCTAATATAGTAATGCAGACATAAGATAGAGAGAAATTAAAAGAAAAGCAACTCACTCACTTCCCAGATACAATAACAAAGATGCTTCTGTCTACTGACACCGGCATGAACTGAAATAATTACCTATTGCAGGATGAGATCCACTCCTATCAGCAATATACAAAAACACCCCCAAACAGCAAGTCTTGGTTCGTGGTTGCTGGTGATCTAACCTCTGCAGAAGACTTGTTGAAATTCTCAAAAATGTTGAGACTCTCGAAAAAGTGCAGAGAAGAGCAACCAGGATGATTATGGGACTGGTGGCTAAAACTTATGAAGAATGGTCGCAAGACGCTGCCATGGCTAGTCCAGTGAAGAAAAGGACCAGGGGAGATTGGATCGCAATGTTCCAGTATTTGAGGGGCTGCGCTAGAGAGGAGGAGGGTTCAAGCTATTTTCCAAAGCATCTGAAAGCCAGACAAGGAATAATGGATGGAAACTGATCAAGGAGAGATTCATAGAAACATAGAAACATAGAAGACTGACGGCAGAAAAAGACCCCATGGTCCATCTAGTCTGCCCTTTTACTATTTCCTGTATTTTATCTTACAATGGATATATGTTTATCCCAGGCATGTTTAAATTCGGTTACTGTGGATTTACCAACCACGTCTGCTGGAAGTTTGTTCCAAGGATCTACTACTCTTTCAGTAAAATAATACTTTCTCATGTTGCCTTTGATCTTTCCCCCAACTAACTTCAGATTGTGTCCCCTTGTTCTTGTGTTCACTTTCCTGTTAAAAACACTTCCCTCCTGAACCCTATTTAACCCTTTAACATATTTAAATGTTTCGATCATGTCCCCCCTTTTCCTTCTGTCTTCCAGACTATACAGATTGAGTTCATTAAGTCTTTCCTGATACGTTTTATACTTCAGACCTTCCACCATTCTTGTAGCCCGTCTTTGGACCCGTTCAATTTTGTCAATATCTTTTTGTAGGTGAGGTCTCCAGAACTGAACACAGTACTCCAAATGTGGTCTCACCAGCGCTCTATATAAGGGGATCACAATCTCCCTCTTCCTGCTTGTTATACCTCTAGCTATGCAGCCAAGCATCCTACTTGCCTTTCCTACCGCCCGACCACACTGCTCACCCATTTTGAGACTCAATCTAGAAATAAGGATGAATTTTCTGACAGTGAGACCAATCAGCCCATGGAACAAAAGTTGTCTTTGGAAGTTGTAGGAGCTTCATCATTGGAAGCTTTCAAGGAGAGACTGGACTGCCATCTGTCAGAAATGGTGTAGGGCAGTGATGGCAAACCTTTTTTCCCTTTGGGTGCCGAAAGAGCAGAAGCACGAGTGCCCACACCCATAATTCAATGCCTGGGGAGGGTGAAAACAACTTCCCCTGCCCCCCGGGGTCCTCTGGAGGCCGGAAACTGCCTGTTTCCCAACTTTTGATGGACCCAATAGTCTCACGTTTTGTCCTCCCCAGGCTCCAGAGGCTTCCCTGGAGGCAGGGGAGGGAAAATATGCCATCCTCCCGGAGGCACTCTGGAAGCCAAAAACGCCCTCCCAGACCCTCTGTGCGAGTCAAAAATCAGCTGACTGGCACACACATGTATGTTGAAGCTGAGATAGTGCAACGGCTCGCGTACCAGCAGATATGGCTCCGCATGCCACTTGTGGCACCCGTGCGTGACATAGGCTTTCAATCATTGGTGCTTGAGTGTGGGGTTGAACTAGATGACCTAAAAGGTCCCCTCCAACTCTGTTAATATAGAAAGAATAATGGCAGTCTATGGCCAATAATGATTCTCAAAAGGTGCCTCTCCGGCTAGATCTTATGGAATTAGTAGAAGCTAATGAGAGAAGATGACCTCCCTGATAGCCAGAATCATTTTTCATTACAACTTCTTTCTTATGAATACATCCTTTGTCAAGAAGTAATGAATGGAAGCTTAACAAAGAGAAACCTAACCCAGAATTAAAATTCCTGACAGTGATAATAATCAATCCGTGGAATGGCTAGGCCTCCAGACCCTGTGAGTGTTCCACCATCACTGTAAGTTTTTAACAAGAGGTAGGACAGCTACTTGTCTGGAATGGCAAAGGGTCTCCTCTTTGAACAGATGTTGGGTTGGACCAGAAAACCTCCAAGGTACTTTCCAAGTCTGTTATAATTCTGTACATCATCTCTTCACTTGTCATCCACCTTCCGGGTTTCGCATACTTTTTATTAAAACATGTGAGTGTTGTGGTTAGCTCTGGCCCAGCTCCTGCCCCAAGGACTGTGGATGTGGGGGAGACATCCACATGCTGCAGGCCTGTTTTGCCCCCGGTGGAATCTGCTGAGGAAGGCTCCTCTGACCAAGAAGACATGAGTGACAGGGAGGAGGAGAGTGTGGCAGACAGCTCAGAAGGAGATCAATTATCTAGCTCCTCCTTGGATTCAGAACAAGAGTTAATGATACAGCCACGCATGCGGAGAGCGATGCATAGGCAGCAACAACTGAGAGATTATTATCAAAGAAAATGAGGCCACCTGTGGTTGGGTGGGGCTGTGGTCATTAGTGAGGCTGCTATAAATAGCAGCCTGTGGGTTTGGCCATTGTGGAGGATTATCTGATCATTGTGTTTCGTGACTGCTTTACTGACTTTGACTTTTTGTGCGCTGATTTTTCCCCGCTTTGAAACTAAACCAGAACAAAGTGTGTTTCACTTTGTGAAAGAAGAAGGACTGTGAATTGCCTCACAGCTGCAAGCTAAGTATCACAGAACTGATAAGGGACTTGGACAAATTACCAGTTTGTTTGGAGACGAGTGCTCTTTGCTATACCAAAAGAGGGCTTGGTTTAAGTGAATTTTCATTATAAAGAACATTGTTTTGAATTTTCAAATGTGTGTGTGTCTGAAATTTGTACCTGTGAATTTTTGGGAGGATTCTACCAGAGAGCCCGACAGAACAGTGAGAAGATATGATGATGGAACTTCGAGAAGCAACTTAGAACTAAGGAGAAATTTCCTGACAGTTAGAACAATTAATCAGTGGAACAACTTGCCTCCCAAAGTTGTAAATGCTCCAACACTGGAAGTACTTAAGATGTTGGATAGCCATTTGTCTGAAGTAGTGTAGGGTTTCCTGCCTAAGCAGGAGGTTGGACTAGAAGGGACTTCCAAGGTCCCTTCCAATTCTGTTGTTGTTGTTGTTGTTACTATTACTATCATCAGTGTTCCCTCTAATTTTTTTGGGGGGGTGGGCGGAAAAGTATAGTGTCTGAGCGGCAGTCCCTTCGGGACTGGGTGGCACAGAAATAACAAATAAACAAACAAACAAACAAACAAATCAAAAACCCACCCTGTTTTGCCTCGGAGAATTTCAAAATAAAATACTGTACTGTGTGTCTATAACAGTGAGCTCATAATAGGGCAACTCTATCAATATCAAAATGCCACTTAAATAGTTGAGAGAGTTTCAAACTAGATTTTGATTTTCTTTCTCTCTTCCTTACTCCCATTCTTTTTCTTTCTCTTTTCCTTCCTCTCTTTTTTCTATCTGTTTCTTTCTTTTCCTCTCTTCCTCTCTCTCTCCTTCCCTCTCACTCTTTCCCTCTCGGCTTCTGGGCAGGTTTGGAAAACTCTGAGTTGATGATGATTTTTAAGTGAGTGATTGCTCACTGCTCAGCTTAGAGGGAACTATGACTATCATTATCAAAAACATCATCAAAAAAGCACAACAAAGAATGTTCTTTCTGCGCCAGCTCAGGAAGCTCAAACTGCCCAAGGAGCTGCTGATACAGTTCGACACAGGAATCATTGAGTCTGTCATCTGCACCTCTATAACTGTCTGGTTTGGTGCTGCAACCCAACAGGATCGACACAGACTTCAGAAGACAATCAGAACTGCAGAAAAAGCAATTGCTGCCAACCTGCCTTCCACTGAGGATCTGGATACTGCACAAGTCAAAAAGAGGGCGGGGAAAATATTTACTGACCCCTCGCATCCTGGACACAAACTGTTTCAACTCCTTCCCTCAAAACGTCGCTACATAGCACTGCACACAAAGACAACTAGACACAAGAACAGGGGTTTCTTTCCAAACGCCATCACTCTACTAAACAAATAATTCCCTCAACACTGTCAGACTTTCTACTAAATCTGCACTTCTATTCTACTGGTTTTTCTCATCATCCCTATCACCCATTTCCTCCCATGTTGACTGTATGACTGTAACTTGTTGCTTATATCCTAAGATTTTTATTAATATTGCTTCTTCATTGCTTATTTGACCCCTATGACAATCATTAAGTATCGTACCACATGATTCTTGACAAATGTATATTTTATTTTATGTACGCTGAGAGCATATGCACCAAGACAAATTCCTTGTGTGTCCAATCACACTTGGCCAATAAAATTCTATTCTATTCTATTCTATTATCATCATTATCATTATCATCATCATCATCATCATCATCATCATCAACAACAACAACAACAACACAACACAACAGAGCAAACAAGATCACTATGCTGGATTTCGTATTTCATCACCAGTCGGGCGCTTCCCAATCACCTAGGACTGCGTGATGTAGCGGTGAATTATATATGTTGAATCGACCCCAGTACTTTTGTAGTTGACAGATGGAGATTTTGTCAATTCCAATAGTTTTCAAATGTCCACTGAAATCTTTTGGCACTGTGCCCAGCATGCCAAGGACCACTGGGACCATTATTATTATTGTTGTTGTTGTTTAAGTTTAAGTTTAATCAGATTTGTATGCCGCCCCTCTCCGCAGACTCGGGGCGGCTCACAGCAATAACAATACAATTGTTGTTATCTTCCAACAGGCCTATTTAGATTGGGGATATGGCATTTGAAGAGGTTTCAAAGAAATTGGAAAGTGGGGGAAGTATAAGAAATTTGCAACTCCCCAAGAAGTTAGCCAGCTCAGGACAATGACCAAGAGAGTAAAAAACCAAATCTATTTCACAG
The DNA here is from genome assembly GCF_031021105.1 of Erythrolamprus reginae. Taxonomy (NCBI): domain Eukaryota; kingdom Metazoa; phylum Chordata; class Lepidosauria; order Squamata; family Dipsadidae; genus Erythrolamprus; species Erythrolamprus reginae. Next base: position 11,844,995 of record NC_091959.1, on the reverse strand, counting down.
GGGAAGAAAAGGGTGTTTTTAAAAACCAGAACCCTGAATATTATATATCTGGATATATCACAACATTAATTTAACATTAATTGAAACTCAGGACTCGCTTCTAGTCATGGATAAGGGGAATAGAAGACGGATGCTGAAGACATTTTCTAGTTAACCTCAATGAATCTTCATTACTGGGTGTAGGTATTATCCCAGGTATGTGACCATTCTACCGCAGATATTATCACTCACTGGTAGTTAACATCTGGTGAAAATCTTCAGACATGAATCTAAAGATGTGAATCTATGAATGAAAACATTTGAACCGGCTAAATGAAATTTGGAAACCCTATCACTTCCTCTTCCTTTCCTTCATCACAACATCAGCTCCAGCCCTTGGCCTCTTTCAAGATGCAGCCAAGAACTCTTATTTATTTAAGCTTATTAAAAGGGGGGGGAAAGGATGCATGGAATCTTTTTCACATAAAGGATTATTGAAAAGACTGCTGTAAATAAAAAAGGCTCAAGAGAGAAAGGTTTACAATAATGATGGGTTTCAACTATCATCACATTCTGCTAGCAAAAAACAGAAAGGTTAAACCTCCATTTTCCTAGGCTTAGATTTACAAACAGAATTCAAAATGAGAAAAACCCCCAAAACCCTCACTATTTTTTTCTAATTTAAATATTTTTTTAAAAGACTTTAAAACACCCATTATATGAAATTCAGGACGCATGCATGGGCAAATTTACCAATCTCCAGGGGCAGTAGAATTTAACTTTAATGTATTATCTTGGCATATCTTTCCTTTGTGCATTTTCCAATATCGCTGCCTTTATATGGTTCTAAAGCTATGGCTGATAAAACCACAGACAATTTGGTTGAAAAGCTATAAAACAGAAACTAGCTTTGATGCCCTGGAAACTGAACAAATTCCTGTCTTTTCATCATTAAACCGCTTATCCTTTTCCACAAAGATACATTATTTGAATCCAATCCCAGAAGAGGATTCAGTGTGGATCTTGAGATGTTGCAGATCAATTGCAAAACAAGGCAAGAATGCAAAAGGAAAGCTCAGCCTGGCTTAGGACATTATCTACTTCAGTTCCGTGAAAGATCTAAAAAAGAGAATGCTTAAGTATCTCTAAGCCAAGGAGAACTTTCATAAAAGAACATCAAACAGCTTTTAATTTTAGGAGGCTTTTCTTAATATTTAGACAAAGACAGCTTTCTGGCAATTCCTGTACCTTGGTTTGAATCCTGCCTTCATATCTATTTCCTACAATGATCCCTACATATGTAGTTCCTCTACTTCAGTGTTTTTCAACCAGTGTGCCGGTTCCTCTACTTCAGTGTTCCTCTACTTCAGTGTTTTTCAACCAGTATGTAGTTCCTCTTCTTCAGTGTTTTTCAACCAGTGGAACATGGTCAGGTGTGCCGCAAGAGGGGAGAGAGAAAGAGAAAGCAAGCAAGAGCGAGACAGAAAAAAGCAAGAGAGAGAGAAAAAGAGTGAGAGAGAGAGAAAGAAAGAAATAAAGAGAGAGAGATAAAGAAAGCAAGAGAGAGAGAAAGCAAGAGAGAGAGGGGGAGAGAGAAAGAGAAAGAAAGCAAGAGAGAGAGAAAGCAAGCAAGAGAGAGAGAAAGAAAGCAAGAGAGAGAAAGAGAGAGAAAGAGAAAGAGAGAGAGAGAGAGAAGGAGAGGGAGAGAGAGAAATGAGAGGAAAAAGGGAGAAAAAAAGAGAAATGAGAAAATGATTGAGGCAGAGAATGAGAGGAAAGAGAGAGAAACAAAAGAGAGAAGTGATTCTTGATTTAAAGCATATGATTAAAAGCACCCAAAGAATAAGAGAGAAAACCCCCCCAGCCCTCGTCTGTTTTTGGAAATGGTTCAAGAGTGTGTATACACACACGCACAAGTGGGGGGATAATATGTATAATATGTCCTGTCTTAGAGTATCATTTTGGTTGGTGGTGTGCCCCAGGATTTTGTAAATGTAAAAAATGTGCCGCAGCTCAAAAAAGATTGAAAATCACTGCTCTACTTGATTTATTTAAGCCATAGGTGGAGACCTCTGGCCCTTTGATGATTTCTGGACTTCAACTCCCACAATTCCTGGGCTAGCCAAAAATTGCTGGCTCGGGAATTCTGGGAGTTGAAGTCCACAAGTAATCAAGGGGCCATAGTTCCCTGCCTCTGACTTAAGCAAAACATCCAGCAATAAATCCTGTATCGAAGGATTTTAGACCTAAACACAGTTACTGAAGTCTTCGATCAATTCTTTCCACAGACGGCAGAAAGGGAGAGAATGACTGACATGAATGAATGAATGAATGAATGAATGAATGAATGAATGGAGAGGGTGACTGAATGGATGGATGGATGATGGATGGATGGTTTTGATCATCAGAGATTTCCATAGAGGCATCACTATCATTCTTCTCTACTCTTCTCTCTCCATGAAAACTTTATCTCTCAATCTTTCAAGAGCTAGTCTGGAACACAAGTCACCCATGCAAAATGCTTTCTGGCATGTAAATTCTTGGAATAGCCACAAAGCCCAGGTGACACTTTTGAAACAAATAATTCAAACACATTTTAACTGCCATGGGTCTTGTGGGTTTTTTTTTTGCCACAATTGACCAATTCTGCTGGGAAGAATCCGAGACTTGAGCTGCAACGCCAGGAATAGCAAACTTTACCAACAGTGAGGAAAGCCAACTCACGTGGGTTCTTCAGACAGTGTCATGGTCTCTTCCATTTCATGGGCTTGCTTGAACCAAGGCACTCTGGCTTCAACCGGGATTCTCTCTGGAAGAGGAAATGAATGCATGTTAGTCAACCCTCAAGACAGTTTGGTAAAAAGGAGGGCCAGAGGGGACATATTAGCAGAATACAGATACAGTGATACCTCGTCTTACAAACGCCTCATCATACAAACTTTTCGAGATACAAACCCGGGGTTTAAGATTTTTTTGCCTCTTCTTACTAACTATTTTCACCTTACAAACCCACTGCTGCCGCTGGGATGCCCCACTTCCGGACTTCCGTTGCCAGCGAAGCGCCCGTTTTTGCGCTGCTGGGATTCCCCTGAGGCTCACCTCCATGGGAAACCCCATCTTCAGACTTCCGTTGCCAGCGAAGCACTCGTTTTTGCGATGCTGGGATTCCCCTGCTGGGATTCCCCTGCAGCATCGCAAAAACACGGAAGTCCAGAGGTGGGGTTTCCCATGGAGGGGAGCCTCAGGGGAATCCCAGCAGCGCAAAAACGGGCGCTTCGGCTGGCAAAAGGGTTGAATTTTGGGCTTGCACGCATTAATCGCTTTTCCATTGATTCCTGTGGAAAACATTGTTTCATCTTACAAACTTTTCACCTTAAGAACCTCGTCCCGGAACCAATTAAGTTTGTAAGACAAGGTATCACTGTATTTGAGGGGTTGCCACAAAGAGGAGGGGATCACACTATTTTCCAAGGCACCAGAGGGCCAGACCAGGAGCAATGGATGGAAACTGACCAAGGACAGATTCAATCTGGAAATAAGGAAGAACATTTTGACGGTGAGGGCAATCAACCAGCAGAGGTTGTAAACGCCCCATCACTTGACATATTCAAAAGGAAATTGGACTACTATTGGACTACTGTGCTGTAGGGTTTTCTGCACCAGCAGGGAGTTGGACTAGATCAGGGTTAGGCAAAATTGGCTCTTCTATGACATGTGGACTTCAACTCCCAGAATTCCTGAGCTAGCATGATTGGCTCAAGAATTCTGGGAGTTGAAGCCCACAAGACATAGAAGAGCCAACTTTGCCTACCTCTGGACTAGATGATCTGCAAGGTCCCTTCCGACTCTAATAATAAAAATAAAACAAATGTTATTACAAATCTAATTAATAATAATAATAATAATAATAATATCAACAACAACAACAACAACAATAATAATAATGTTAATCCAGTTACCTTTAGGTTTATAACAAGGGACTGGCACGAGACACTCTTCTTTTATGTGGGGTTTTAGTTGGGGATTACAACCCCCAGTATGTTGTCCATGATGATCAATACACAGAACCACTCGGTAGCGTAACCCTCGGCCACAGGTCACGGTGCACTGTAGAGAGGGACAGATCAGTCAAAAGCTAAGGTTGCAGAACTGCTGTGCTGCCCATTGTACCATCCACGTATCTAAAACTCCTAAAACATCATCAGAAACATTTTGCTATCTTTCTGATCAAGAAATTACAATCGTCCTACGGCAAGACCTAACTAAGAAACATAGAAGATTGACGGCAGAACAAGACCTCCTGGTCCAGATATATTTCCTGTGTTTTAGGCTTAATATATGTTTATCCCAGACATGTTTAAATTCAGTTACTGTGGATTTACTAACCACGTCTGCTGGAAGTTTGTTCCAAGCATCTACTCTTTCGGTAAAATAATATTTTCTCACGTTGCTTCTGATCTTTCCCCCAACTAGCCTCAGATTGTGCCCCCTTGTTCTTGGGTTCGCTTTACTATTAAAAACACTTCCCTCCTGAACCTTATTTAACCCTTTTAACATATTTAAATGTTTCAATCATGTCCCCACTTTTCCTTCTGTCCTCCAGACTATACAGATTGAGTTCATGAAGTCTTTCCTGATATGTTTTATGCTTAAGATCTTACACTATTTTTATAGCCCGTCTTTGGACCCGTTCAATTTTATCAATCTCTTTTTGTAGGTGGGTTTTCCAGAACTGAACACAGTATTCCAAATGGGGTCTCACCATCGCTCTATACAGCGGGATCATAATCTCCCTCTTCCTGCTAGTTATACCTCTAGGTATGCAGCCAAGCATTCTACTTGCTTTCCCTACCGCCTGACCACACTGTTCACCCATTTTGAGACTGTCAGAAATCACGACCCCTAAATCCTTCTCTTCTGAAGTTTTTGCTAACAAGAACGTTAGGCTCAATTGTGGTGGTAGGTTTGAGGACTACCTTTCTTACCTACACCCAAATATATCTTTTCTGCAAGGAGGTTTACATAGAACGTGCCATCATCCCAACCATTGTATGCCGCCCCGAGTCTATGGAGAGGGGCGGCATACAAATCTAATAAATAAATAAATAAATAAATAAATAAAATCTGAAAGTTTTGGGGGTTTTTTGCTTCAAAAGAAATTGAAACACTCTGCTTCCTTACCTGTGACCACTCCAGAGCTATCCACTTTGGACAATCATACAGGTTGCAAGCTTGCATGACTCTGGGCTTAGGAGCATACATACATTTCCACTCGTCTACTTGCAATATCTCTCCGTGCATGGTCTCCTCTACACAGACAAAACTTCTTCTCTGAATTCCTCCTCCGCATGAAACTGAGCAAGTGGTCCAAGGATTGTGCTCCCAGCTGTTTGGGTGAAATAAACGGCATCCTAAGAAGGGTACATTTATTTATTTATTTTATCAAATGTATTTATTTTACCAAATGTATTTATTTTACCAAATGTATTTATTTTACCAAATGTATTTATTTTATCAAATGTATTTATTTTATCAAATTTATTCATTTTATCAAATTTATTCATTTTATCAAATTTATTTATTTTATCAAATTTATTCATTTTATCAAATTTATTTATTTTATCAAATTTATTATTTTATCAAATTTATTTATTTTATCAAATTTCTAGGCCACCTTTCTCCAGGGGACTGAGAGCGGCTCACAGGATAAAATCAATACAAAAATTGCACATCCCAACCATAAAACCCACCTCCTAAAAATCTCACATTCATCCTAACTCATCCCAGTCTCCTTTGTCCTATTGGCCGGAGCAGAATATCAACGCTTAACGGACCCAGGCCTGCTGGCAAAGGTGTGTTTTTAAAACCTTTCGAAAGGCCAGAAGGGTGGGGGCAGTGCGAATCTCCGGGGTGTAGGGGTTGGTTCCAAAGGACCGGAGCTGCCACAGAGAAGGCCATTCTCCCAGGCCCTGCCAGCCGACATTGCTTGGCTGACGGCACTTAGAGAAGTCCGACTCTGTGGGATCTGATCGGTCACAGGGATACTTGCCTCCAGAAGTTTTGAATGCTCCAACACTACAAGCATTTAAAGAAAAGATTGGATAACCATCTGTCTCAAGTAGTGTAGGATTTCCTGCCTAAGCTGGGGGTTGGACTAGAAGACCTCCAAGATCCCTTCCAACTCTGTTATTTTGTTTCTACAGAATCAGCATATTGCCTCCCAACAATCTTCAGATCGTGCAGAATGCAGCTGCGAGAGCAATCATGGGCTTTCCCAAAAATGCCCATATAACACCAACACTCCGCAATCTGCATTGGTTGCCGATCAGTTTCTGGTCACAATTCAAAGTGTTGGTTATGACCTATAAAGCCCTTCATGGCACCGGACCAGATTATCTCAGGGACCGCCTTCTGCTGCACGAATCCCAGCGACCAGTTAGGTCCCACAGAGTGGGCCTTCTCTGGATCCCATCAACTAAACAATGTCGTTTGGCAGGGCCCAGGGGAAGAGCCTTCTCTGCGGCGGCCCCGGCCCTCTGGAACCAACTCCCCCTGGAGATTAGAATTGCCCCCACCCTCCTCGCCTTTCGTAAGCTCCTTAAAACCCACCTCTGCTGTCAGGCATGGGGGAACTGAGATACTCTTTCCCCCTAGGCCTTTACCATTTATGCATGGTATGTGTTGTGGTTAGCTCTGGCCCAGCTCCTGCCCCAAGGACTGTGGATGTGAGGGAGACATCCACATGCTGCAGGCCTGTTTTGTCCCCGGTGGAATCTGCTGATGAAGGCTCCTCTGACCAAGAAGACATGAGTGACAGGGAGGAGGAGAGTGTGGCAGACAGCTCAGAAGGAGATCAATTATCTAGCTCCTCCTTGGATTCAGAACAAGAGTTAATGATACAGCCACGCATGCGGAGAGCGATGCATAGGCAACAACAACTGAGAGATTATTATCAAAGAAAATGAGGCCACCTGTGGTTGGGTGGGGCTGTGGTAATTAGTGAGGCTGCTATAAAGAGCAGCCTGTAGGTTTGGCCATTGTGGAGGATTATCTGATCGTTGTGTTTCATGACTGCTTTACTGACTTTGATCTTTTGTGTGCTGATTTTTCCCCACTTTGAAACTAAACCAGAGCAAAGTGTGTTTCACTTTGTGAAAGAAGAAGGACTGTGAATTGCCTCACAGCTGCAAGCTAAGTATCACAGAACTGATAAGGGACTTGTACAAATTACCAGTTTGTTTGGAGACCACTGCTCTTTGCTATGCCAAAAGAGGGCTTGGTTTAAGTGACTTTTCATTATAAAGAACATTGTTTTGAATTTTCAAACATGTGTGTGTCTGAAATTTGTACCTGTGAATTTTTGCAAGGATTCTACCAGAGAGCCCGACACAACAGTATGTTTGTTTCTATGTATGATTAGTTTTACAATAAGGGTTTTTTAGTTGTTTTAGTATTGGATTTACATGCTGTTTTTTATTATTGTTGCTAGCCGCCCTGAGTCTACGGAGAGGGGCAGCATACAAATCCAATAAACAAATGAATAAAATCTGGATTCTCATTTTACCGACTTCGGCAGGATGGATGGCTGAGTCAACCTTGAGCCAGTCAGGATCAAACTCCTGGCAGTGGGCAGAGTCCGCCCGCAATGCTGCATTCTAACCACCGCACCACCACGGCTCAGTTTAACAAGCCATCCAGGAGAAATGGAGCAAAAAAAACCCTATAAATCCACAAGGTGCGTTCAAATAACTGCTCCCAATGATGCTAAAGGCCGGACGAGAATGTTCTGCGTCTGAAATGATTCATATAACTCTCCCCCTTGGAATAAATTAATCACATCATTCTCAAAACCGAACATGAAACTTGCTGCATGGAGAGTGTTGACATTTCAACCAAGCTCCCATGATCAAAACCAGACAACGCAAGAGAGCTGAGAGCTAATGGTTTCGCCATCACCCCTGATAAATAGGCTCATCTGCTGTTATCGTTTCGTTAGCTCAACCCGTGAGAATGATTGATGAGATATAAAAAATGACCCAGAGGCTCGTTTTTAAAGTGTTCCACTACAAGTGTCGCTTCGCATTAGAGTAGAACGTTCCAAATGAACTCAGCAGAAACTTGGGTCAGAGTTGCAGGTTTCAAGAACCCCTAAGGGACCATTAAAAAAACCACAACTTTTGAACAAACCCTCCTATTTTAACATGTATGGGGGGAAAATTAATCTGGGTTTGGTTGTGCATTATCCAATAACAGCAGTCCATGTATCTTTTCTTGGAAAAGAGACCATATTTTTCAGAGTATAAGACGCACCAGAGTATACAAAACTTACAAAACTTTTGCCAGACCCATCCTCGAATACAGCTCATCTGTTTGGAACCCATATCGCATCTCAGACATTAATACCCTTGAAAATGTCCAAAGATACTTCACCAGAAGAGCCCTTCACTCCTCCACTCGAAACAGAATACCCTACGAGACTAGACTTTCAATCCTAGGTCTAGAAAGTTTAGAACTAAGACGCCTTAAACAAGATCTAAGTATTGCCCACAAGATCATATGCTGCAACGTCCTGCCTCGGCGACTACTTCAGCTTCAACCACAACAACACAAGAGCACACAACAGATTTAAACTTAATATTAACCGCTCCAAACTTGACTGTAAAAAATATGATTTCAGTAACCGAGTTGTTGAAGCGTGGAACTCATTACCGGACTCCATAGTGTCATCCCCAAACCCCCAACACTTTACCCTTAGATTATCTACGGTTGACCTCTCCAGATTACTAAGAGGTCAGTAAGGGGCGAGTACAAGTGCACTAGAGTGCCTTCCGTCCCCTGTCCTATTGCTCTCCTATATCTCCTATACCTTTCTTCTATTCCTATATCTCTTCTTCTACTCTTTCATTGATATGTTCTATTACTATATCTTCTTTTCTATTATTTCTTAGATATATTTTACTATGAGTATCTCCTCTATAACCTTCATCATGTATTTTACTATGTGTATATAGATAAATACCCACTAAAACCCTCATTGTGTATTGGACAAAATAAATAAATAAGACACACCTTAGTTTTTGGGGAGGAAAGTAAGGAAAAGAATGTGCTTATCAGGTGTTCACCTGGCTAGCGTCCTTAGCGAGCACATTATGTTATCTTCAAAAAAACTTTATTCAGGAGAGTAACAATGAAAGAGCTTGCAAGCCAGTAAGAGCTGGGAACATCATTAGCACCTGGAAAGAACCACTTGGCGCAAGCAGAGCAATGGGAAAAGCCCTGCAAAGACTTAAGGCTTGGAAAACATTCTTCGCAGAGAGTAACAATGAAAGAGCTTGCAAGCTGGTAAGAGCTGGGAACACTGTTGGCACCTGGTTAGGGCTGGAAAGAAACTTATTCGGAGCAAGTTAGAGCAATGAAAAATTCCTGGAAAGTTTTAGGGCTTGGAAAACATTCTTTGCAGAGAGTAACAATGAAAGAGCTTGCAAGCCAGTAAGAGCTGGGGACATTGTTAGTACCTGGTTGTGGCTGGAAAGAAACATTCAGAGCAAGTTAGACCAATGGAAAAAACCCTGCAAAGACTCATGGCTTGGAAAACATTCTTTGCAGAGAGTAACAATGAAAGAGCTTGCAAGCTGGTAAGAGCTGGGAACATCATTAGCACCTGGAAAGAACCACTTGGAGCAAGTAGAGCAATGGGAAAAGCCCTGCAAGGACTTAAGGCTTGGAAAACATTCTTCGCAGAGAGTAACAATGAAAGAGCTTGCAAGCTGGTAAGAGCTGGGAACATCATTAGCACCTGGAAAGAAACACTTGGAGCAAGTAGAGCAATGGAAAATTCCTGGAAAGTGTTAGGGCTTGGAAAACATTCTTTGCAGAGAGTAACAATGAAAGAGCTTGCAAGCCAGTAAGAGTTGGGAACATTGTTAGTACCTGGTTGTGGCTGGAAAGAAACATTCAGAGCAAGTTAGACCAATGGAAAAAGCCCTGCAAAGACTTGGGGCTTGGAAAACATTCTTTGCAGAGAGAAACCATGAAGGGCCTGCAAGGTAAATGCTGGGAAGTTTGTTAGCAGCTAGTTAGGGCTGGCGGGGGAAGCTACATTTAGAGTATAAGACACATGAAAATTATCAGCCTCTTTTAGGGAGGAAAAAGGTGTGTTTTATACTCCGAAAAATACGGTAACTGGTTTCATGATTTGGAGAATGTGTATTGAGGTGTAACGTCAATCAAAAATTTATCTCCTTTCCCTCCAATGTAAGCAAATGAAAAAACCATTAACCAATGGAACAGCTTGCCTCCTAGAGTTGTGACTGCACCATCGCTAGAGGTGTTCAAGAAAAGATTGGATTAGATGATATAATTTCTCCCGCCTTGAGCAGGGGGTTGGATTAGAAGACCTCCAAGATCCCTTCCATCCCTATTATTCTTTTTCATTCTGTGATCCCAACTGAGCTCAAGCACGTAAGCATGAAGCTTGAGCTATGAGCTATGGAGCAAAGCCAGAGAAATCTGCAAAAATCAGTGCGTCCATTTGACACTGGGATTAAGGTCTACTTATTCCTTTCAGCTTGCAATTTCATCTTCTACTTTTCCTAATGCTGTTTCTGTTTTGAGGGCTTCCTTTGTTTTGTCTTTGTTCTAAAGCAGTGTTTTTCAACCAGTGTGCCGCGGCACACTAGTGTGCCGTGAGACATGGTCAGGTGTGCCGCGAAGCTCAGAGAGAGAAAGAAAACAAGAGAGAGAGAAAGAAAGAGAGAGAGAAAGAGAGAGAGAGAAAGAAAGAGAGAGAGAGAAAGAAAGAGCAACACAGAGAGAAAGCAAGCAAGCAACAGAGAGAGAAAGAAAACAAGAGAGAGAAAGCAAGAGAGAGAGAGAAAGAAAGAAAGAAAGAGAAAGAACGAGAGAGAGAGAGAGAGAACAAGAGAGAAAGAAAGCAAGAGAGAGAGAGATAAAGAGAGGGAGAAAGAAAGCAAGAGAGAGAGAAAGAGGGAGGGAAGGAGGGAGACAGAAAGACAGAGGGAGGTAGGGAGGGAGAGAGAAAGAGAGCAAAAAAGAGGAAGGAAGGAAGAGAGAGAGAAAGAAAGAGGGATGGAGAGAGAGAAAAAAGAGAAAGGGAGAGAAAGAGGGAGGGAAAGAGAAATAGAGCGAAGGGGAGGAAGAGAGAGAGAGAACTTTTTTGTCCGGACTTTTTTTAGGGGCCCCCCTCAATGTGCCCTATGGTTTTGTAAATGTAAAAAATGTGCCGCGGCTCAAAAAAGGTTGAAAATCACTGTTCTAAAGGATTATTGGTTCTGAAGCTGTAGTTTCACGCTGATGGGTTTTGTCTCTGCAAGCCCCTCTCACAAGGCAGCCTTGTGTAATTTTTTATTTTGGAAATGAACACACAAGTATTTACGATGCCAGGGATACACAATACTAATCTAGCATATGAGAAAAGACAGGGATAAAGGTTTATATGGAGTTGAAGTCCAAATATCTTCAAGTTACCAAGGTTTGGAAATACTGCTCTAGAAGACCTTTGGAAATTAGGGGAAGCTGCTTTCACCCTCCCCAGGCATTGAATTATGGGTGTGGGCACTCGTGCATGTGTGCGGTTTTGACACCCGAGGGAAAAAAGGTTCGCCATCACTGATGTAGATCATTTGTTCAGGAATGGCGAGTTGTCTATATTTAGCTGGCTTCCACACTGTACTCAACAATTATTATCTTAGGCATATCTTGCTAATGGAATACCTGCACTTAAGTGGGGAAGTGGATTAATGTACTGAAATGCCCTCTACTCTAGAGCGACTTTATCTCAAGCAACCAAATGTCATAGACGGTCAAATTCAGACATTGCCATCTATGGCAACAATACACTCCTTGTCTTGGTCTTGAGTCAGCAGGAGATTGTATGTATGAAATTATAAACGAAGTGCACTGCAGAAGACTATCAATGGAATGCTAATAACCTGTATCTTGTAAGCGTCATACATACCGGGGGAGTGGCTGGAAATGATCGTAAGGCATGATTTCCTTAAATCCATCACTGCGAAAAAAGCAGAAGCGTTTACAAAGTTATTTGCAAGATGCTGCATTACAATTTTCCATTTGATACATACAAAGATGGTAAACCTCAAGCACACCTAAAGTGAGTCTTTCGGAATGGATCACAATTTGTATTCACGGAAACAGAAATATAGAAGTTTGACGGCAGAAAAAGACCTCATGGTCCATCTATCTATCTATCTATCTATCTATCTATCTATCTATCTATCTATCTATCTATCTATCTTTCTTTCTATTTATTTATTTATTTATTTTATTTTGTCCAATACAAAATGAGGGTTTTAGTGGGTGGGTATGTATGTATGTATGTATGTATGTATGTATGTATGTATATAGATAGATAGATAGATAGATAGATAGATAGATAGATAGATAGATAGATAGATAGATAGATAGATAGATATAGATATAGATATAGATATATAGATATATATAGATATATAGATATATAGATATAGATACACACACACACACACACACACACACACACATAGTAAAATACATGAAGAAGGTTATAGAGGAGATACTCATAGTAAAATATATCTAAGAAAGAATAGAAAATAAGATATAGTAATAGAACATATCAATGAAAGAACAGAAGAAGAGATATAGGAATAGAAGAAAGGTATAGGAGATATAGGTAAGCAATAGGACAGGGGACGGAAGGCACTCTAGTGCACTTGTACTCGCCCCTAGTCTGCCCTTATACTATTTCCTGTATTTTATCTTAGGGTGGATATATATTTATCCCAGGCAGGTTTCAATTCAGTTATTGTGGATTTACCGACCACGTCTGCTGGAAGTTTGTTCCAAGCATCTACTATTCTTTCAGTAAAATAATATTTCCTCACATTGCTTCTGATCTTTACCCCAACTCACCTCAGGCAGAAGGAGAAAGAGAAGGGGAAAGAAAGGAGAGGAAGAGGCAGAGACGGGGCGGGGGGAGAGAAGGAGAAAGAGAAGGAGAAGCAATAATAATAATAATAATAATAATAATAATAATAATTATTATTATTATTATTATTATTATTATTATTATTATTTATTAGATTTGTATGCCGCCCCTCTCCAAAGACTCGGGGTGGCTCCCAACAATAATAAAACAATATTACAATGAAACAAATCCAATATATATCCAACATATCCAATATATATTCTGCCGCACGAATCCCAGCGACCAGTTAGGTCCCACAGAGTTGGCCTTCTCCGGGTCCCGTCAACTAAACAATGTCGTTTGGCGGGACCCAGGGGAAGAGCCTTCTCTGTGGCGGCCCCGACCCTTTGGAATCAACTCCCCCCAGATATCAGAGTTGCCCCCACCCTCCTAGCCTTTCGTAAGCTCCTTAAAACCCACCTCTGTCGTCAGGCATGGGGGAATTGACATGTTCCTTCCCCCTAGGCTTATAAAATTTTTGTATGGTATGCTAGTGTGTATGATTGGTTTTTAACTTGTGGTGTTCTTAAAATTAATTTAATATTGGATTTGTCTTGTATTGCTGTTGCTGTGAGCCGCCCCGAGACTGCGGAGAGGGGCGGCATACAAATCTGATTAAACTAAACTAAACTAAACTAAATATTAAAAAACATCTAAAATCCCATCATTTAAAACCATGCAGTACACGCATACCAAACATAAAATGTAAAAGCCTGGGGGAGATGTTTCAATTCCCCCATGCCTGGTGATACAGGTGGGGTCTTAAGTAATTTGCGAAAGACAAGGAGGGTGGAGGCAATCCTAATCTCTGGGGGGAGTTGATTCCAGAGGGCCGGGGCCGCCACAGAGAAGGCTCTTCCCCTGGGGCCCACCAAACGACATTGTTTAGTCGACGGGACCCGGAGAAGGCCAACTCTGTGGGACCTTATCGGCCGCAGGGATTCGTGCGGTAGAAGGCGGTTCCGGAGGAGAGAGAGACAAAGGAAGAGGCTGGGTGAGGAGAGCAGAGGAGATTAACATAGCATAGAGTAGCATACCGTAATGCAGAGTAGCATAGACTAGAGATATATTCCCTACATATCTTGAGAGCTCAGCCCCTCGCTGCCGTTCTGAGGGATGGGCGCCTGGTTCGTTATAAATAAACAGGAATTGGCCAAGACTTGGAAACGAAAATGCCAACTACCCATGGGCATACAAACCTCGAAGGGCAGGGATCCATGTTGCATTCTTTCAGCTTCGGTTTGGGCTTCTTGTTTTCGGGATAGTAGTGGCAATACTGATCTGGGACCACTCGCTTGGAACGGATATCCACACACTCTGCAGAGTTCAGCTGATAACCTAGAATGGGAGGAGAGGAGGGCCATATCTGACGATCAACGAGGCCAGTGATGGCGAACCTTTCTTTCCTTGGGTGCCGAAATAGCGTGCATGTGGGCTATTGCCCATGTGCGAGTGCCCATATCCATAATTCAATGCCTGGGGAGGGTGAAAACAACTTCCCCTGCCCCGGGAGGCCCTACAGAGGCTGGAAATGGCCTGTTTCCCAACTTCTGGTGGGCCCAGTAGGCTCGTGTTTCACCCTCCCCAGGCTCCAAAGGCTTCCCTCCTCCTTCCCCCCGGAGGCTCTCTGGAAGCTAAAAACGCCCTCCCCGAGAGTCTCTGCATGAGCCAAAAATCAACTGGCTGGCACACATATGCACGTTGGAGCTGAGCTGGGGCAACAGCTCACACGCCAGCAGATATGGCTCCATGTTCCACCTGTGGCACCCATGCCATAGGTTCGCCACCACTGAACTAGGCCTAACTCTGGAGAAGGTGCAGAAAAGAGCAACCAAAATGATTAGGGGACTTGAAACCAAGACTTACGAAGACAGATTGCGGGAACTGGGCATGGATAGCCTAGAGAAAAGGAGGGCCAGAGGAGACATGATAGCTGTATATAGGTACTTGAGGGGTTGCCACAGAGAGGAGGGGGCCACTCTATTCTCCAGGGCACCGGAGGGCCGGACGAGGAACAACGGCTGGAAGCTGACCAAGGAGAGATTCAACCTAGAAGTAAGGAAGAACTTCCTGAGGGTCAGAGCAATCAACCAGTGGAACAACCTGCCTGCGGAGGTTGTGAACACCCCAGCTCTAGACACTTTCAAGAGGAGATTGGACTGCCGTTTGGCTGGGGTGCTTTAGGATTCCTGCTCAGGCAGGGGGTTGGACTTGATGACCTGCAGGGTCCCTTTCAACTCTAGCAATAAAAAAATAAAAAAATATTCAGTTCCCCACTTCTCCTTCCAATGCCTAATGCCTCCTCTGTTGTCAGTCATTGGCTCCAGTCCTCAGCAAGAGCCGCTGTATTTAAAGCCACCTGCGCGCAGCCGTTCTCCAGTTCGTTCTTGTTCTTCTGCCTCCTAATTGCTGTTTAATAAACCTTGTTATTGATTGCTTGGCTGGTTTTAGGACAGTGATGGCGAACCTATGGCACGGGCTCCACAGGTGGCACGCGGGGCCATATCTGCTGGCACGCGAACCATTGCCCTAGCTCAACTCCAGGGTGCATGTGTGTGCCGGCCAGCTGATTTTTGGCTCACACAGAGGCTCTGGGAGGGCGTTTTTGGCTTCCAGAGAGCCATCAGGGGGATGCGGGAGGGCATTTTTACCCTTTAGGGAAGACTTTGGAGCCTGGGGAGGGAGAAACATGAGCCCACTGGCCTCACCAGAATTCAATTTAATTCAATTCAATTTATTAGATTTGTATGCCGCCCCTCTCCGAAGACTCGGGGCGGCTCACAACAACAATAAAAACAGTATAACAATGGAACAAATCTAATAATAAAATTACATTAAACAACCCCAACAATTTAAAAACCATACAACAAATACATACCAAACATAAAATATAAGAAAGCCTGGGGGAGATGTCTCAATTCCCCCATGCCTGGCGATATAGGTGGGTCTTGAGTAACTTGTGAAAGACAAGGAGGGTGGGGGCCGTTCTAATCTCCGCGGGGAGTTGATTCCAGGGGCCTGGGGCCACCACAGAGAAGGCTCTTCCCCTGGGGCCCGCCAAACAACATTGTTTGGTCGACGGGACCCGGAGAAGGCCAACTCTGTGGGACCATATCGGCCGCTGGGATTCGTGCGGTAGAAGGCGGTTCCGGAGGTTAGAAGTTAGGAAACAGGATGTTCTGGCCTACAGAGAGCTTCCGGGAGGTGGGGACAGGTGTTTTCGCCCTCCCCAGGCATTGAATTGTGGGTGTTAGCACTCGCATCATCGCTATTCTAGGAGGATCTAACACCCTCCATTTGTCTTTTTCATTAACCATGCCTTACGACACTGTCAAAGAGAGTGGCATACCGTCCACAACCACGTCATACATTTGCACAGCGGTGTGATCGCAACAGCTGCTTCCCTTGTCAGTTACACACGTCTTTCCCGTCCCCAAGGCACATTCCCACCTGCTCTGATTCCCCCATGATGACAACCAAGCCACCGGAATTTGCCTCGACCTTTTTGTAACCCTCTCAGTGGTGGCAGGCGGCACTTTGGGGGAGACACAATTCCCTCCTCTTTCCGTCAACAAAGGATCCAGGTTTTCAAAAGTGAATGGTTGAGCAGGCAGCGCTCAATGTATGACCACAAATTGAGCCTACCACTCACGGTGTTAAACGAATTAAAAAAAACTTTGCTAAGCGAGTTTGTCCCATTTTACGACTTTTTTTGCCACGTTCGTAAAGCGAATTATTATTATTATTATTATTATTATTATTATTATTATTATTATTATTTATTAGATTTGTATGCTGCCCCTCTCCGTAGACTCGGGGCGGCTTACAACAATAACAAAGACGATGTAAGAACAAATCTAATAATTTAAAAAACACTAAAAAACCCATTATTAAAAGCAAACACACACACAATCATACCATGTATAAACTGTATCGGCCCGGGGGAGATGTCTCAGTTCCCCCATGCCTGACGGCAGAGATGGGTCTTAAGAACTTTACGAAAGGCAAGGAGGGTGGGGGCAGTTCTGATCCCCGGGGGGAGCTGGTTCCAGAGGGTCGGGGCCGCCACAGAGAAGGCTCTTCTCCTGGGTCCCGCCAAACGACATTGTTTAGTCAACGGGACCTGGAGAAGGCCAACTCTGAGGGACCTAACTGGTCACTGGTATTCGTGCGGCAGAAGGTGGTCCCAGAGATATTCTGGACCGATGCCATGGAGGGCTTTATAGGTCATAACCAACACTTTGAATTGTGACCGGAAATTGATCGTGGGCGGGGGTTCCAACTTTATTTATTTATTTATTTATTTATTTATTTATTTATTTATTAATCAAATTTGTATGCCGCCCCTCTCCGCAGACTCGGGGCGGCTTACCGCCGCTACCAGTACTGATGCGCGTGCAGCTCTGGGGGATCGGCGCACATGCGTGTCGAAATGAGACCTGGCCTATGAGCCTGCACAGGAAGCAAAGTTTGCGAGAAGACACACGAGCGCTGGAAATTGACTTAATTTTCTCTTCCCTCTCAAAACCTCATTATTCGTAGTTCTATAGACTGAATACTTAGTTTTATTTTTATTTTATTTATTTATTTATTTATTTTGTCCAATACACAATGAGGGCTTTAGTGGGTATATATCTATATACACATAGTAAAATACATGATGAAGATTATAGAGGAGATACTCATAGTAAAATATATCTAAGAAAGAATAGAAAAGAAGATATAGTAATAGAACATATCAATGAAAGAATAGTAGAAGAGATATAGGAATAGAAGAAAGGTATAGAATAGAATAGAATAGAATTTTTATTGGCCAAGTGTGATTGGACACACAAGGAATTTGTCTTGGTGCATATGCTCTCAGCGTACATAAAATAAAATATACATTTGTCAAGAATCATGTGGTACGACACTTAATGATTGTCATAGGGGTCAAATAAGCAATGAAGAAACAATATTAATAAAAATCTTAGGATATACGCAACAAGTTACAGTCACACAGTCAACATGGGAGGAAATGGGTGATAGGAATGATGAGAAAAACTAGTAGAATAGAAGTGCAGATTTAGTAGAAAGTCTGACAGTGTTGAGGGAATTATTTGTTTAGTAGAGTGATGGCGTTCGGGAAAAAACTGTTCTTGTGTCTAGTTGTCTTGGTGTGCAGTGCTCTGTAGCGACGTTTTGAGGGTAGGAGTTGAAACAGTTTGTGCCCTGGATGTAAGGGGTCAGTAAATATTTTCCCCGCCCTCTTTTTGACTCGTGCAGTATACAGGTCCTCAAGATATAGGAGAGCAATAGGACAGGGGACGGAAGGCACTCTAGTGCACTTGTACTCCTGTTGGTTATGACCTTTAAAGCCCTTCATGGCATCGGACCAGAATATCTCCGAGACCGCCTCCTGCCGCACGAATCCCAGCGACCGATTAGGTCCCACAGAGTGGGCCTTCTCTGGGTCCCGTCAACTAAACAATGTCGGTTGCCGGGCCCCAGGGGAAGAGCCTTCTCTGTGGCGGCACCGGCTCTCTGGAACCAACTCCCCCCGGAGATTAGAACTGCCCCTACTCTTCCTGCCTTCCGTAAACTCCTTAAAACCCACCTTTGCCGTCAGGTATGGGGAAATTAAACATCTCCCCCTGGGCACGTTTAATTTATACATGGTATGCTTGTGTGTGTGTCTGTTAGTATATGGGTTTTTTTAAAAAAAAATCTTTAAATATTTTAATTAATTGGATTATTATGATTTGTTTCACTTGTTGTGAGCCGCCCCGAGACTTCGGAGAGGGGGCGGCATACAAATCCAAATAATAAATAAATAAAATAAACAGTGTGTGGCAGCAGAAAGAGAGAAAAAAGCCAATACAATTCTACAATTAAGAGAGGGATACAATCAAGATCATGGGAGGTATAATACTACTCTATAAAGCCTTAGATAGACTGCATCCAGAATGTTGCATCCAGTTTTGGTCACCAGGCTATAAAAAAAGATGTTGAGATTCTAGAAAAAGTGCAGAGGACAGCAACCAGGATGATTAGGGGGTTGGAGGTTAAAACATACAATGAACGGTGGCAGGCACTGGGCATGGCTAGTCCGATGAAGAGAAGGACCAGGAGAGACATGGTAGCATCTTCCAATATTCAAGAGGCTACAAGAGAGAGGAGGGGATCAAGTTATTTTCCAAAGCACCCAAAGGCCAGACAAGGAATAATGGATGGAAACTGAACAAGGAGAGATTCAACCTGGAAAAAAGGAAAGATTTTCTGACGGTGAGAACAATCAGCCGGTGGAACAGAAGTTGCCTTCAGAAGTTGTAGGAGCTTCATCAATGGAGGCTTTCAAGAGAAGACTGGACAGCCATTTGTCGGAAATGGTGTAGGATCTCCTGCTTGGGTGAGAAGTTGGATTAGATGACCTACAAGGTCCTGTCCAACTCTATTAATCTGTTACCTGAGTTCATCTCATTTCAAAATCTATCTACATTAAAGAAGCAGGCACACCATTTTCCTGAACTTCTTTAGGGTTTGGAGGTTGAATCTCTGGCGAGGTCTTAAAATCTATTGCAAGCTTCAATGCTAATAACACAGAACTTGCAAAAGAAAAAAGAAAAAAAGAAGGAAGGAAGGAAGGGAGGGAGGAAAGAAAGAAGGAAGGTAGGAAAGCGGAGAGGGAGGGAGGAAGAAAGGAAGGGAGAAAAGAAGGAATGAAACAAGGAAGGAAGGAAAGAAGGAAGGAAGGAAAGAAGGAAGGAAGGAAGGAAGGAAAGAGAGGGAGGAAGGGAGGAGAGGAAGGAAGGGAGGAAGGAAGGAAGGAAGGAAAGAGGGGAGGGAGGAGAGGAAGGAAGGAAAGCGGAGAGGGGGAGGAAGAAAGGAATGGAGAAAAGAAGGAATGAAAGAAGGAAGGAAGGAAGGAAAGAAAGAAGGAAGGAAAGAGGGGAGGAAGGGAGGAGAGGAAGGAAGGAAGGAAAGAGGGGAGGGAGGAAGGGAGGAGAGGAAGGAAGGAAAGAAGGAAGGAAGGAGGGAAAGAAGGAAGGAAGGTAGGAAGGAGAGGGGGGAGGGAGGAAGGGAGGAGAGGAAGGAAGGGAGGGGGGGAGGGAGGAAGGAAGGAAGGAAGGAAGGAAGGAAGGAAGGAAGGAAGGAAGGGGGATGTTGATGGAGAAGGACAGCATAGAAATCTAACAAATAAATAAGATGTCCAGAAGCAAAAATCTTGGATTTTTCTCTGAACCCCTTCCAAAGCATGCTGACTAAAATTTGCACGCAGCTTGCCACGCTATGAGGTAGCTCACAGAAATGTATCACTGGCAGATTTTCCTGTGGCTTCAGGCAACACCAAAAATAATTAAAACTGGAAGCCACAATCACTAAAAAGGAGAGCCAAACCCACCGCTCGGCCCAGCCCTGCAAAACCACAAATATTTTTAGCCTGGCTCCTCCGTGCTCAGCAACAGGAGGCAAAGACAAAGAAAACACAACTCTCAAGAAAGCCGCCTGGTGCAAAGCCCTCCACTCCTCCACTCGCAACACAACACCCTACGCAACTAGACTTACAATCCTAGGTTTAGAAAGCTTAGAACTACGTCATCTTAAACACAATCTAAGCATAGCCCATAAAATCACCCACTACAATGTCCTTCCAACTACTTCAGCTTCAGCCACAACAACACACGAACACACAACAGATACAAACTTAAAAATAAACTGCTTCAAACTCAACTGCAGAAAATACAACTTTAGTAACCGAGTGGTTGATGCATGGAACTCACTACCTAACGCTGAAGTATCATCCTCCACCCCCAAAACTAACCTTAGACTATCCACTGTGGACCTCTCCCTATTCCTAAGAGGTCAGTAAGGGGCGTACTTGACAAAATGAATGAATGAATGAATGAACGAACGAACGAACGAATCTATGTAAGAATCCTATGTAATTTTGCGTGGTTTCCTTGGGATTTATTTTATTTATTTATTATATTTATTTATTCATTTGTCCAATACACAAATACATAGGAAGAAAAATAGACATGTGATAATATAAAAGAGGGTGAAAGTGAACTTAGAGGAGAGGATATATGAAAGGAAGAGAATATATAAGATAGGTGAAAGAAAGGAAAGACAATTGGACAGGGGACAAAAGGCACACCAGTGCACTTATGTACGCCCCTTACTGGCCTCTTAGGAACCTGGAGAGGTCAATCGTGGAGAGTCTAAGGGAGAAGTGTTGGGGGTTAGGGGTTGACGCAATTGAGTCCGGTAATGAGTTCCACGCTTCGATAACTCGATTGTTGAAATCATACTTTTTACAGTCAAGTTTGGCGTGGTTTATATTAAGTTTGAATCTATTGCGTGCTCTTGTGTTATTGCGGTTGAAGCTGAAGTAGTCATTGACTGGTAGGACGTTGCAGCATATGATCTTGTGGGCAATACTCAAATCGTGTTTTAGGCGCCGTAGTTCTAGGCTTTCAAGGCCCAGGATTGTTAGTCTATTTTCGTAGGATATTCTGTTTCGAGTGGAGGAGTGAAGGGCTCTTCTGGTGAAATATCTTTGGATGTCTGAGATGTGATATGGGTTCCAGACAGAGGAGCAGTAGTCTAGGATGGGTCTGGCAAAAGCTTTGTAGGCAATTACAATTCAGGAGGTAGAGGAAGGGAGAGAAACTTACTCATTGGGAAGGGCAGGCTTCTTTGCAAGGTGATGTGTGTGTGTGTTGGTTTTTAAGCAAGCAAAAAAAAAGCCCCCCCTCCACCGCCCCAAAGAACAAACTGCAACATGGAGACAAGCAAGCAAACATTGGCCAAGGTGAAAAAGCCTGCAGGGTTACAAATCAAAGTTTGCTAATGAAGCATCACACAAAGGAATGCAACCCTCCCACCCACCCCCCCGGAAGAAAAATTGAGCACTGTAATAATTTTAAACGCCCTGCATTCAAATCCGTTGAACAAGTAAAAGAAGTTCCGGATGTTAAAAAAAGGTAAACGCTGAACATTTTCGATCATTTATTGCAACCCAGCTGCATTTTATGGGACGCACATGGCTTGTGAAATCCCTCCGGGACTCCGCGGCAGAGAATCGAAGGCTGTTTTGGACAAATAATGTCGCTGAATGACAGATAGCCGCTCATTTACTCCGCCCTTCACTTGGTTTTGTTTTGAAAACGATGGTCTCCAGAAAATGTTTAAGTCATTTATAAGCTTGTGAAAGAAGCCAAATGGGAGTTGACAATAGGCTAAACAACCTTACGTGGGAAGCATTTAGGCCGAAGCCAAGAAACAGAGCAACCTTCCTAAAACACACTATTAAGATTAATGGCCAACCTATATTTTTGGCTCATTCCTTACTTAAAGAGAGGGAACGAGAAAAAAAACCCCAAAACAAAACAAAAGCAGAGGAAGAAATAGATTCTTTTGCGAGCCCAAGAGGGCTGCTTCTACATTTTGGCTTTCGAGGCTGATACTACAAGTTGGATTGCACTTTGCGTAGGTGTGTGTGTATATAGAGAGTCCTCGACTTATGATCACAATTCAAGACCAAAATGTCTGTGGCTAAGCAAGACAGTGAAATGAATCTTGCCTCATTTTGTGAACGCTGTTGCCACTAAGGAATCATCGCAGTTGCTAAGTTAGTAACACAGTTGTTAAGCGAATCTGGGTTTCCCCATTGAGTTTGTTTGTTAGAAGGTCGGAGTAGAGTAGAGTAGAGTAGAGTAGAGTAGAGTAGAGTAGAGTAGACTAGACTAGACTAGAACAGAACCGCCTTCTGCCGCACAAATCCCAGCGATCGGTTAGGTTCCACAGAGTGGGCCTTCTCCGGGTCCCGTCAACAAAACAATGTCGTTTGGCGGGGCCCAGGGGAAGAGCCTTCTCTGTGGTGGCCCCGACCCTCTGGAACCAACTCTCCCCGGAGATTAGAACTGGCCCCACCCTCCTCGCCTTTCGCAAGCTCCTAAAAACCCATCTCTGCCATCAGGCATGGGGGCACTGAGATATTCTTTCACCCTAAGCCTTTACAATTTATGCATGGTATGTTTGTTTGTTTGTATGTATGTTTGGTTTTAGAATTAAGGTTTTTTTTAGCTGTTTTGTATTGGATTTACATGCTGTTTTTATTCTGTTGTTAGCCGCCCCGAGTCTGCGGAGAGGGGTGGCATACAAATCCAATAAATAATAATAATAATAATAATAATAATAATAATAATAATAATAATAATAATAATAATAAGTGGTTATCCAACATCTTCTTAAAAACTTCCAGTGTTGGAGCATTCACAACTTCTGGAGACAAGCTGTTCCACTGATTAATTGTTCTAACTGTCAGGAAATTTCTCCTTAGTTCTAAGTTGCTTAACATTGCTTGTTGTTCTACCCTCAGGTGCTTTGGAGAATAGACTGACTCCTTCTTCTTTGCGGCAACCCCGGAGATACTGGAAGACTGCTCTCCTGTCTCCCCTGGTCCTTCTTTTCATTAAACTAGTGGCGCACCGTTCCTGCAACCGTTCTTCATATGTTTTAGCCTCAAGTCCCCTAATCATCTTTGTCTATCTTTTCTGCACTTTTTCTAGAGTCTCCACATCTTTTTTAAATCGTGGCAACCAAAACTGAATGCACTATTCCAAGCGTGGCCTTACCAAGGCCTTATAAAGTGGCATTAACCCTTCGTGTGATCTTGATTCTATCCCTCTGTTTATGCAGCCTAGGACTGTGTTGGCTTTTGTGGCAGCTGCTGCACACGGTTGGCTCATATTTCTTTTCAACAGGCAGGATTTCGTGTTTGACAGCCATCCTGAATAGATCAGTAGTATATGAGCCGGGGTGGCGCAGCAGGTAGAGTGCTGTACTGCAGGCCACTGAAGCTGACTATAGATCTGAAGGTCAGCGGTTCAAATCTCATCACCGGCTCAAGGTTGACTCAGCCTTCCATCCTTCCGAGGTGGGTAAAATGAGGACCCGGATTGTGGGGGCAATAGGCTGGCTCTGTTAAAAAAAAGGGCTATTGCTAACATGTTTTAAGCCGCCCTGAGTCTAAGGAGAAGGGCGGCATAAAAATTGAATAAATAAATAAATAAATAATAAATAAATAATAAATATGCCTTAACTAGTGCAAATGTGAAACTTCTGTTCTCCTTTTTAAACACAGTACAGGGAAGGGACTGGAGTTACAACACTACACCAATTTACCGCATCACTCACAAATCTCACTCTGAAAGATATACCTATATCTATATTGCTATCGATATCTATATCGCTATCAATATATATGTGACGTATTATTGATGATAATGAAAAGGAAGGGAGACTACTATAGATCACAAATGCTGTGATTTCGCTGAGGCTTTCCTCGCTGGGAAACCCCACCTCCGGACTTCCGTTGCCAGCCGAAGCGTCCGTTTTCGCGCTGGTGGGATTCCCCTGCTGGGATTCCCCTGCAGCATCGCACAATCCGGAGGTGGGGTTTCCCACGGAGGGGAGCCTCAGGGGAATCCCACCAGCGGGAAAACGGGTGCTTTGGCTGGCAATGGAAGTCCGGAGGTTGGGCATCCCAGTGGAGGTGGCGGGTTCGTAAGATGAAAATAGTTCAGAAGAAGAGGCAAAAAAAATCTTAAACCCCGGGTTCGTATCTCGAAAAGTTCGTATGACGAGGGGTACGTAAGACGAGGTATCACTGTATATATCTTCACATCCATAGCTGCAATGCTCCCAAAGCCACATGCATTACTCACCTCCTCCGCATGTCACCGTGCAAGGGAAGAATTCCGTCTGTCTCCACTGGTGGCTTATGGGCTGATAGAAGAAAAACTGAACCATGCTATCTTTGGCAGCAGCATATCTGGCCTAAAGAATCCCATTACAACACATTAGAAAGCTGCATGTTGGCAGTCCTTTCTTTCTTTCTTTCTTTCTTTCTTTCCTTTCTTTCTCTATCTATCTATCTATCTATCTATCTATCTATCTATCTATCTATCTATCTATCTATCTATCTATTAGATTTGTATGCTGCCCCTCTCCGCAGACTCGGGGCGGCTCACAACAGTGATAAAAACAATATATAATGACAAATCTAATAATTAGAATCTAAAATAACAATTGTACATTTAAAAATCTAAAAGCAAGGAACCCCAATATAAAAAACATACATACAGTCATATCATGCACAAAAACTACATAGGCAGGGGGGGATGTCTCAGTTCCCCCACGCTTGATGACAGAGGTGGGTTTTAAGGAGTTTACGAAAGGCAAGGAGGGTGGGAGCAGTTCTAATCTCTGCAGGGAGCTTATTCCAGAGGGTTGGAGCCGCCACAGAGAAGGCTCTTCCCTTGGGTCCCGCCAGACGACATTGTTTAGTCAACGGGACCCAGAGAAGACCAACTCTGTGGGACCTAATTGGCCACTGGGATTCTGCCTTGCTTTAATTCATGCACCCAAATGCAATGCCGAAAGACCTCATGGGCAGTACCTACAGCCAGAACCTTTGAGCCCGATTGCTGAGTGAGTTATAAGAACCATGGTGGTGCAGTGGTTAGGATGCTGCACTGTATGGCTAACTCACTAGGATCTATGATAATTTTCCACATGATCAACTCACTACATAGAAACATAGAAGATTGATGGCAGAAAAAGACCTCATGGTCCATCTACTCTGCCCTTATACTATTTCCTGTATTTTATCTTAGGATGGATATATGTTTATCCCAGGCATGTTTAAATTCACTTACTGTGGATTTACCAACCACGTCTGCTGGAAGTTTGTTCCAAGCATCATAACTCTTTCAGTAAAATAATATTTTCTCACGTTGTTTCTGATCTTTCCCCCAACTCACCTCAGATTGTGCCCCTTTGTTCTTGCGTTCACTTTCCTATTAAAAACACTTCTGAACCTTATTGAACCCTTTAACATATTCAAATGTTTCGATCATGTCCCCCCCTTTCCCTTCTCTCCTCCAGACTATACAGATTAAGTTCATGAAGTCTTTCCTGATACGTTTTATGCTTCAGACCTTCCACCATTCTTGTAGTCCGTCTTTGGACCCGTTCAATTTTATCAATATCTTTTTTGTAGGTGAGGTCTCCAGAACTGAACACAGTATTGCAAATGTGGTCTCACCAGCGCTCTATAGAGCGGGATCACCCTCTTCCTGTTTGTTATACCTCTATCGTTCCGAACTGGCAGGAACCCACTTCTGGTTCAAAACCATGTTTTTATATCTTTATTTTTTTATTTCTTTAATTGTGAGGTGGGACGGCAGAAGTCTCTCTCTTTCTGGATCCCACAAGTGGTTGATGGGGTACGCAACATATCTTTCCTGCCTCACTGGGTGGGATGGGCTGATGTTACAACAGGAACTTCCAGGACAAAATTTTGGCACATGACGAAGTGTCTTACCTTGATAATGAAATCAGCTCCAAGAGGCCCTGGGATTTTTATCGTCTCTCTCTCTGGGCTCTTCTGAAATTCAACCGTTGTGTTTTCAACAATGTACATTCCAGGGGCGTTAAAACTGTGTTCTCCAGTATCACCCTGCAGTGTCTTTGATTCAATCACTAAAAAGCATAAGGAGGGGGAATAGATATTATCTTTTAGCAGATTATGATGACCTGGGACAAACATTGCGAAATTACAAAATCAGTGGCAATTAAAGAAAATCATTACAAGATGCTTTATGGATGATATCTTGCACCATCACGAGGAGCGAAAATTAACCCAAATTTAAATTCGAAATGTTGGAAATGCAACAAAGAATTATGCACCTTCTTTTATTTGTGGTGGTCATGCCCCCAAAGAAAATGGATTCTGGAAAATAATGCACAAATGGCTACTGGAGATAACAAACACAGAAATAGAATTTAGAACGGCTGCAAGAATATCATATGCACAATTTTGGAAGAATAAAGCAGCAGGTAGAGTGCTGTACTGCAGGCCACTGAAGCTGACTTGTAGATCTGAAGGTCAGCGGTTCAAATCTCATCACCGGTTCAAGGTTGACTCAGCCTTCCATCCTTCCGAGGTGGGTAAAATGAGGACCCGAATTGTGGGGGCAATAGCCTAGCTCTGTTAGAAAAAGTGCTATTGGTAACATGTTGTAAGCCGCTCTGAGTCTAAGGAGAAGGACGGCATAAAAATTGAATAAATAAATAAACAAATAAACAAACAAACAAACAAACAAATAAATAAATAAATAAATAAACCGATTCTGCCAGAAAACTATTATAGACAAAATTTACAGGTGCGATAGATAGATAGATAGATAGATAGATAGATAGATAGATAGATAGATAGATAGATTGATTGATAGGTATGCAGGTAGGTAAAGAGAGAGAGAGAGAGACAGACAGACAGACAGACAGACAGACAGACAGACAGACAGACAGACAGACAGACAGACAGACAAATCTAATCTAATCTAATCTAATCTAATCTAAACTAAACTAAACTAATCATTTTAAAGTATTACCAAGCGAATTCCAGGAACAGAAAAATACAGAGATTTTCTGGAAAAAGCAGTCCAGAAAAAAAAACCATGTATCTTTTTGATCCAGACAAGTCTCCCAAGTAAGAAATCTGCCCTTGTACATGATACTCACACATGCAAATTCTATTTTAGAGTTTAGGCAAACCTCAAGCACACCTGAAGTTAGCCTTTCTGAATGGATCACAATTTATATTCAACAAGGCTATTGTTTCCCTGTTCTTTAGACAGTGTTTTAGGCAGAGCTGGCTGGGCAAATCCATTATTCAATATAGGAAGGGAATCATAAATGAGAGGCCAGAGGCACCAATATCACACAAGGCCATTGAAATTGCCTTTTTGATCACAAACACACTGGCGCGTGAAAGGCACCAATCGCCTGCAAGTGTATTTATTGCTTTTAGTTCCTCCAAGCTGACACATACGCTATTGGTGTGGTCAGGAAAGCAGAAAGAGGATTCCATCAGCTGCTTTAGATGTGGGAGAGAGGATTGATTAGTCATCGCTCGGAAGAATGTGCCAAAAAGAAAAAAAGAAAATAAAAAAGAAATAGCAACTTCCATCTTGGTCTGCTTGCATATCTGGACAACGTCAGCATTATCACGCAAATCACCATACATTCATATTATTATTATGAGAGTTGGAAGGGACCGTGCAGGTCATCTAGTCCAACCTCCTGCTGATGCAGGAGAGCCTACATCATGCCAGTCCAATAGCAGTCCAGTCTTTTCTTGAAGGTCACTAGTGTTGGAGCGTTCATCACCTCTGTAGGCAAGCCGTTCCACATCCCCAAACCCCCAACACTTTACCCTTAGATTATCTACGGTTGACCTATCCAGATTCCTAAGAGGTCAGTAAGGGGCGAGTACAAGTGCACTAGAGTGCCTTCCGTCCCCTGTCCTATTGCTCTCCTATATCTCCTATTCCTTTCTTCTATTCCTATATCTCTTCTTCTATTCTTTCATTAATATGTTCTATTACTATACCTTCTTTTCTATTCTTTCTTAGATATACTTTACTATGAGTATCTCCTCTATAACCTTCATCATGTATTTTACTATGTGTATATAGATGTATACCCACTAAAACCCTCATTGTGTATTGGACAAAATAAATAAATAAAATAAAAATAAATATTCCAATAATCACTTGTCTCAGCTTTACAAATTACCTCGAGACGGCATATTCCCCTGGATCTTAAAAGGAAGGAAATAATGCAACGGCACCCTTTATCTCTTGATAAAGGGTGCCGGTCCAAATTTATTCTTGGTCTAATTCCAATCAAAACAGTGGTGTTAGAAAAGAGGGATAGAATTGGTCCTCTCTGTCTAGACAGAAGTATATTCAAACTCATTTGTTGTAAAGGAAGTCATTCATCAGATGTCCCTTAAAAATACAGCAGGCATTATTTTAAACTACACTTAAAATTCTTGGAATCCTTCAGAGGTAAAGAGATCTGGTAATACATAAACAATAACAACAACAGAAGCTGTTAGCAAGAGCAAGAGCACTTTTATATACCACTTCACAGTGTTTTACAATCCTCTCTAAGAGGTTTACAGAGTCAGCATATCTGCCATATTGCTGGCAGCCGGTGATCAGAAGAAGTCGCTTGCACTACTACACTCTAACCACTGCACCACCGAGGCTCTCTGGTATATCTTGGGATCTTAATTGTCAGGCTAAAACTACAGTTCTACTTTGAATGATTAATCAGGAAAAGGTCTTGGAGCAAATATGCCCATGTCACACCAACACTCCGCAGTCTGCATTGGTTGCCGATCAGTTTCCGGTCACAATTCAAAGTGTTGGTCATGATCTATAAAGCCCTTCATGGCACCGGACCAGAATATCTCCGGGACCGCCTTCTGCCGCACGAATCCCAGCGACCAGTTAGGTCTCACAGAGTGGATCTTCTCCGGGTCCCGTCGACTAAACAATGTCGTTTGGCGGGACCCAGGGGAAGAGCCTTCTCTGTGGCGGCCCCAACCCTTTGGAACCAACTCCCCCCAGATATCAGAGTTGCCCCCACCCTCCTTGCCTTTTGTAAGCTCCTTAAAACCCACCTCTGTCGTCAGGCATGGGGGAACTGAGATATTCTTTCCCCCTAGGCTTATAAAATTTATGCATGGTATGTCAGTATGTATGATTGGTTTCTTAAATTGGGGTTTTTAAAATTAACTTAAATATTAGATTTGTTTACATTGTAACGCCCGAGTCTACGGAGAGGGGTGGCATACAAATCTGATTAATAAAATAAATAAAGAGAAATGTATCAAGCCACCTTTCCATCGCTTAAAAAGAACAAATTCAGTGTTAAGATGAATGAGACAGAGAGATCAACAACAAAATTACCAATCTTTGAAAGCTTTTCTAGAGATGTAGATTGTCACCAGTGTTCCTTTACTGGCTAGATTTGGCACTTAAAAGGGGCTGTGGAATCTCTGTTATGTCATGTTTTATGCTGTAGGGGAGCTGGAACAATGGGCTTTGTCTGAAATCCAATCTGTTGGAATTCATAAATTTTTTCACTCTTGCATTGGCAGTTCTGTGTTAGCAAAAACTTCAGAAGAGAAAGATTTAGGGGTAGCGATTCCTGACAGTCACAAAATGGGTGAATAGTGTGGTCAGGTGGTAGGGAAAGCTAGTAGAATGCTTGGCTGCATAGCTAGAGGTATAACAGGCAGGAAGAGGGAGATTGTGATCCCGCTGTATAGAGTGCTGGAGAGACCACATTTGGAATACTGTGTTCAGTTCTGGAGACCTCACCTAGAAAAAGATATTGATAAAATTGAACGGGTCCAAAGACGGGCTACAAGAATGGTGGAAGGTGTTAAGCATAAAATGAAAGATTTCATGAACTCCATCTGTATAGTCTGGAGGACAGAAGGGAAAGAGGGGACATGACTGAAACATTTAAATATGTTAAAGAGTTGAATAAGGTTCAGGAGGGAAGTGTTTTTAATAGGAAAGTGAACCCAAGAACAAGGGGGGCACAATCTGAGGTGAGTTGGTGTAAAGGTCAGAAGCGACATGAGAAAATATTATTTTACTGAAAGAGTAGTAGATGCCTGGAACAAACATCCAGCAGACGTGGTTGGTAAATCCACAGTAACTAAATTTAAACATGCCTGGGATAAACATAGATCCATCCTAAGATAAAATACAGGAAATAGTATAAAGGCAGACTAGATGGACCATGAGGTCTTTTTCTGCCGCCAATATTCTATGTTTCTATGCATTACTCCTCAAGAAGTAACATAAGGGTTAAATAATAATAATAATAATAATACTGTAATAATAATAATGATGATGATGATGATGATGATGATGATGATGATGAAAAAAGCCCCCATCTCCAAATCCTCAAACCATGTACTGCATTTCTTTTTTTTTAATACTTATAAAGAAAAGTAGGGAATTCACTTGCAGGACTAACCACTTAAAATGCAAGCTTCTGTCATTCAGAGAAAGAAAAAAGAAATTTACATAGAAACATAGAAGTCTGATGGCAGAAAAAGACCTCATGGTCCATCTAGTCTGCCCTTATACTATTTTCTGTATTTTATCTTACAATGGATATATGTTTATCCCAGGCATGTTTAAATTCAGTTACTGTGGATTTATCTACCACGTCTGCTGGAAGTTTGTTCCAAGGATCTACTACTCTTTCAGTGAAATAATATTTTCTCACGTTGCTTTGGATCTTTCCCCCAACTAACTTCAGATTGTGTCCCCTTGTTCTTGTGTTCACTTTCCTATTAAAAACACTTCCCTCCTGGACCTTATTTAACCCTTTAACATATTTAAATGTTTCGATCATGTCCCCCCTTTTCCTTCGGTCCTCCAGACTATACAGATTGAGTTCATGAAGTCTTTCCTGATACGTTTTATGCTTAAGACTTTCCACCATTCTTGTAGCCCTTCCTTGGACCCGTTCAATTTTGTCCATATCTTTTTGTAGGTGAGGTCTCCAGAACTAAACACAGTATTCCAAATGTGGTCTCACCAGCACTCTATATAGCGGGATCATAATCTCCCTCTTCCTGCTTGTTATACCTCTAGCTATGCAGCCAAGCGTTAAATTTAGCATCTTTCAGTTTGCTTGCAACTAGATTCTTGTAAGTTCATGAACTTGGTTATCTGGCATTAGCCACTTGTGAAAATATTGACTTCTGGTTATGTTGCTTCTATGGCAGGGGGATTATTTTCAGAGAACGCTGGCTTACTTTGGATTCGATATCCTTAATACGTCTGGAAAGCCTACAATATCTTCTAACAGACCCTCTCCTTAGCTTCAAATCCATGTACTCATCCCCTGAAACTATTTAAATGTTAAACAAAGAGAATAGGAGAAGAAAAATACATCTCTTTGCACTGGTAGCAAAATCCATTATTTTCAACTGAGTTGGGAGCAGGCTTGCAATCTTCATCGCTCCCATGTTTGTACATAAAACAATCACAAGTGGAATGGGTCCTTGTGGATAGTAAGCAAGGAAATACTAAATTGAATTTGTTGTCAAGGAGACTGTTTTACCAACTATATATTATATATCTCACTAGACTATGTTAAAATAAGCTGTACAGCAATCGCACTTAGACTTATATACCACTTCATTGTGCTTTACAGCCCTCTCTAAGTGGTTTACACAGTCAGCCTATTGACCCCCAGCAATCTGGGTCTTCGTTTGACCCACGTCAGAAGGATGGAAGGCTGAGTCAACCATGAATCGGTCGGGATCGAACCCGTGGCAGTCGGCAGAGTTAGCCTGTAATGCTGCACTCTAACCACTGCGCCACCCCTGCTCAGTTGGGATGGGCAGCAAATAAAAGAAACAAACAACCAGATAAGTAAATAAGTAAGTAATCATCTTTCTATCTATCTATCTATCTATCTTTCTTTCTTTCTATCATCTATCTATCTATCATCTATCTATCATCTATCTATCTTTCTGCCATCTATCTATCTATCTATCTATCTATCTATCTATCTATCATCTATCTATCTTTCTACCATCTATCTATCTATCTATCTATCTATCTATCTATCTATCTATCTATCTTTCCATCCATCCATCCATCCATCTATCTATCTATCTATCTATCTATCTTTCTATCATCTATCTATCTATCTATCTATCTATCTATCATCTATCTATCATCTATCTATCTTTCTACTATCTATCTATCTATCTATCTATCATCTATCTTTCTATCCATCCAGCCATCCTTCCATCCATCCAGCCAGCCATCCTTCCATCCATCCATCCATCCATCCATCCATCCATCCATCCATCCATCCA
The DNA here is from genome assembly GCF_031021105.1 of Erythrolamprus reginae. Taxonomy (NCBI): domain Eukaryota; kingdom Metazoa; phylum Chordata; class Lepidosauria; order Squamata; family Dipsadidae; genus Erythrolamprus; species Erythrolamprus reginae. Next base: position 11,812,275 of record NC_091959.1, on the reverse strand, counting down.
TCCATCCATCCATCCATCCATCTATCTATCTATCTATCTATCTATCTATCTAATTTGTATGCCATCCAACTCCCGAAGTAATCTGTAAGTAAGTATGTAAGTAAGTAAGTAAGTAAGTAAGTAAGTAAGTAAGTAAGTAAGTAAGTAAGTAAGTAAGTAAGTCCATACCAAGTTGTGCTGGTCCCTTTATAGTAATTCTTGCACTGCGACTTCCATGTGGAACAGCAATGATGGTTTCTTCCCCTAAAAAAATTAAACACACTGATTCAAATAAATTGTTTTACAAGATAATGATCATTCACAAAATATGATGCAGCAAATGTTCCTTTTATTTTATAAACACAGATGCTATTCAATACATTGTCCTAAAGTGAATTTCTAAATGAGGCTACTATTATATTACATGTGGGTATGTAAATTCATCCATTGGATACTTATTTTCTATACACCCTCATAAGATATTAGTCAGTAAAGTCTTAATGCTCAGACTAGATATCAAATTACTACACTGAATTAAAACATGAACAAATTATTCTGTGCAGAATGCTTCCTAGTAAAAACAATTAATGACTGCTTACTTAGATTTTGTTCACAATTTAATTCCTATAGGTAGACACGAATCAGCTACCTAAGTCCTAAAAACTTGCAATTTGCTAAAGGTTAAAAACAACACAAACCCAAATTAGACTCTTGAATCTGTCAACTTAAGACTCTTTCTAAATATTTTCATTTATTTATGTACAGAAACTTTCTACAGTTGTCTACATCTGGCTTTGCAGATGTAGCGACAGCGATAGCCTATATTTCAATGTACTCTTGCAGAATCCATGGGGAAGCTCTTAAGTTGAGTGGCCATTTATAATGCTGCTAGCAGGGCTGCTATTTAAAAAATGTGACAAGAAGTTCAAAAGCCATCTTGTGGTGCCACATCCTTCACGTCCTTGCTCAAACTGGCCTTAGCAATAGTTTTGTGTCCCCCTGAACTTGCAGTTATGATGTAAAAGATTTTATTAGTTCAGCAACAACATTAATTTTACATTTAATGGAAAGGGAAGGGAAAGGAAAGGAATGGAAAGAAAAGGAGAAGAAAAAAGAAAGGAAAGGAAAAGGAGGAAAGAAAAGGAAAGGAAAAAGAGGAGAGGAAAGGAGAGGAAAAAGAGGAAAGGAAAGGAGGAAAGGAAAGGAAGAAAGGAAAAGGAAAAGAAAGGAATTTGGGTAAAGGAAGAGATGGGAGGAGAGAGGAGGTGGCTACAGCTACAGCTCTGGAATATGGGACTGACTTTCCCAACAACATCAACAAGCCACCATCAAACAAGCTTCAATCATTTTGTAATAGTGACACTAACTTAAATAATTTTGCTACAATTAAAACAACCTTTAAAGGGTTTGGTAGGATTAAATAAGCATGTACGATTTTGTTATAATTAAATAAGCATTATTAATTTGTTGTGTTAAATAGGTGCATTTCATATTAATCATTATTTTACAAATGTATTCATCTTTTTTTAAAAAAAAATCCTATTAGTGGTCTGCAGGACTTTAAATGATGAATTAGGGTCAGTGGGATTTAAAACTATGACCTTGGAGTTCCCTGAGGTCCAAAAGGTTGGGGACCCCTGATCTAGTGCACAGTACCAGGATGAAGGATATTTTGGCACATGGGTTCAAGAGATCTCTGGTTTATCCATGCCTCAAGTCTTATCCAGCTGTTCCTATACTCACAAGGCAACTCCGAGTGCTGCCTCTGTAGAATATTCTCGATGTTTTTCATGGAGGGTGACATTAAGATCTCTAAATTTGTTTCTTGTCTAATGAATATTTCTTTATTTTCCCTTTTACTTAAGTATGTGCTTATTGCATTGATTTGTAACCAATATAAAAGCATAAACAGGTAACATATATAGAGAATTATTACAAGCAGAAGAACAAATAGTAAAAGGGTTGACGAGATATTGGCAGGATGAATTAGAAATTGATGAATGGGACATGGAAGGCATAATTGAAAATATTAAAATAATTAAAAACACAAGAATAAGAGAGATGAGAAGAAAAATGTTACATAAATGGTATTATACACCAGTACAATTATCACATTTTCAAACAACGAAGAAAGGAAATTGTTGGCATGGGTGTAAGGAAAAGGGAGTATTTATGCATATGTTTTGGGAATGTAATAAAGTTCAAAAATTTTGGAAGTGAATAAAATTACGAATGGTAATTGGAAAATAACCAAGGAAGCAGCATTATTGATAAAAAATAGTGAGGTAAAAGAATATGAAGAAATCAAAACTGCAGCAATAGAAAGTGCCCAGGCAACCATAGTGCTTGGGTGGAAAGATGACAATAAATGGACGATAAAAAATTGGTGCAGATATATGGTGGACCACATTCACTATGAAATTATGGAAATTAGACTACATAATTATAATGAAAAGAAATTAGCAGGGAGAAGGTCAAAAATTATATATTAACAACATCAGTAAGCGATGCAAATGTAAGAAATAAAATTCAATCACTTTATAAAGAATGAACAATGTAACCCAGAGATGAAATAAATGAAGGATACAAAATTGAATCTTCCCTGGTGAAGGGAATTTTTATTTTTCTGTTTGGTGATGGTACACTTTATGCTTTATGGTTTGTTTTTTGTAAAATTTAAAAAAAATCAATAAAATTATTTTTTTTAAAAAAAGAGGGGGACATTAACAAGCTCCCTGGGTTCTCAGCATGAACCCCAATCTGCCACCAAAAGGCATGCCATCATCAGTTACCGAAACAAAAACCCTTGTATTCTTACACAGCAGCATACGGAGGCTTTGCTAAGCCCTACAATATTATTAAATCAGTCAGTAAGAAATATTGTTGTTTTTAGAAATGGGGGAAGGATGCAGAAGAGCCTACTCAGTCCCTCTATTTAAGAGGAGGGGAAAGCTACAATCATGTTTTACCATTTCCATTCTATTTCATTTATGAACAGTCAGCTTTGCTTGGGGGTAGTGGAAGATTTTGAGTGTTGGGGCCAAAGGGAAGGGATATTATTATATTATGTATTGTATATTTTATATGTTGCGAGACGCCCTGAGTCCTCGGAGAGGGGCAGCATAGAAATCCAATAAATAAATAATAATAAATAATAAAGGGTATGTTTCTGCTAATGCAGATGAATATAATAATAATTTTAAAATGCTCAAAAAAATAAAAGGAACACTTAAACGACAGAATATAACTCCAAGTAAATCAAACTTCTGTGAAGTCAAACTGTCCACTTAGGAAGCAACACTGATTGACAATCAATTTCACAGGCTGTTGTGCAAATGAAATAGTTGTGCAAATGAAATATTCAATGCGAATATTTCATTCATTCAGATCTAGGATGTGTTATTTGAGTGTTCCCTTTATTTTTTTGAGCAGTTTATTTTTCTGATTAAGGGAAGCATACTATTTAGGATGCAGGAAGTAATATGTCTGCTCTGTTTTGCAATAGTCGGGATGTGTTTGGAAAACTATAACCAGTACTCTGTAATCTTCAAAGGTGCATTAGCATTAACTAGCTTAGGTCAACAGGAGGTCTGTAGGGCAGTGGAATAGACCGGAAAGTGGGTTATGTAAGAAATGGTAGAGTTTACCCAGGGAAGAAAATTGGTGATATTTAATTTCCTTTCAAATATTTGAAGGAGGATAATGCAGAAAATGAAATGACAACACTCCTTCAAAGATTTGTTCTTGTTGTTATTGTTAGTTGCAAAGTCGTGCCTGATCCATCACAACCCAGCGACCAATTAGGTCCCACAGAGTTGGCCTTCTCTGGGTCCCGTCAACTAAACAATGTCATTTGGCGGGACCCAGGGGAAGAGACTTCTCTGTGGCGGCCCCGGCCCTCTGGAACCAACTCCCCCCAGAGATTAGAATAGCCCCCACCCTTCTTGCCTTTCGCAAGCTTCTTAAAACCCACCTTTGTCGTCAGGCATGGGGGAATTAAGATATTCTTTCCCCCTCGGCTTCCACAATTTATGTATGGTACATTTGATTGTATGATTGGTTTTTAAAATAAGGGTTTTTAGCTTCTTTAGTATTGGATTGTCGCACGTTGTTTTTATTACTGTTGTTAGCCGCCCCGAGTCTACGGAGAGGGGCGGCATACAAATCCAATAAAATGAAATGAAATGAAACCCCATGGATAATGTTCCTCCAGGCCTTCCTAAGAACATAGAACATAAGAGCATAAGAAGCCCCATGCTGAATCAGGCCAAAGCCCATCGAGTCCGGCATTCTGTGTCACACAGTGGCCCACCAATTGTCCATGGGGATCTTGAGCAGAAAGAGGAGGCCAAACCCTCCCTTTCCCTTGACCCCCCAACAAATGGTACTCAAGGGAACCCTGCCTGTCTCAACCAACATAGAGGCGGCACTTGGACATCCGTTTCTCTATCTTCCTCTGCGGTCCATTTAAGCTCACGCCGACTGCTTCAGTGACTTTATCCAGCCACTTCATTCTCTGTCATCCCCTTCTTCTTTTGCCCTCAATCGTTCCCAGCATTAGGTCTTCTCCGACCCTTCAAGAATAGGAACCGAAAATAATCAGTGGAAACAGCAGGAAAGTATGTATGTTTTGATATTAGGAAACACCCAAATGGGGCAGGACTTCAGGCGGTGTAGGACAAAACCCGAAGAGAGCGCAGATTCTCTCCCATCAAATCTTGTTAGCTTAGCTACTCACAGGAACTCTAGGCTACAATACACATTGCAAAGTTGCATCAGGTAAGACAGGCCCCATGGAAGACATAGAGCTGTCAGGACCACGGACAGCGCAAAGCAGATGCAACAAGTAGGAATATTCAGATACAACAATCCGTATTCCCCTTACGAGACTTGTTCAGGAACAGGCCTGCAGGAGAGAGCAAATCTTTAAAGGAAGCCCTTGTGGTCTGCTGTTAATATTGCTCCACCCCATAAAATGCATTATGTGCTTTCCTAAAGCACCTATCAGTATTTAGCCTGGGAAAGAAGAGGAAAGACGGGAATTCTGTAGATCTCTAAAAGGTACAAGATTACAGCATAAGTCTTCCTCGTGACGAACCCAAAGACATAACCGTTTTGGAGACAGATGTCTGCCTGGAATTCTGTAGATCTTGGACTTTTGACTCCCCAAACAATATATCATTACTAGAAGAGCCCTCCACTCGTCCACTCGCAACAGAATACCCTACGCAACGAGACTTACAATCCTAGGTTTAGAAAGTGTACAACTACGTCACCTTAAACACGACATAAACATAGCCCATAAAATCATCTGCTACAATCTCCTTCCTGTCAACGACTACTTCAGCTTCAACCACAACAACACACGAGCACACAACAAAGTCTTCGGAGAGGGGCGGCATACAAATCCAAGTAATAAATAAAATAAATAAAATACAAATTTAAAGTAAACCGCTCTAAACTCGACTGCAGGAAATACGGATTTAGTAATCAAGTAGTTGATGCATGGAACTCACTACCAGACTCTGTAGTATCATCACCTAACCCCCTAAACTTTACCCTTAGTCTATCCGCTGTTGACCTCTCCTGATTTCTAAGAGGTCAGTAAGGGGTGTCCATAAGTGCACCAGAGTGCCTTCCATCCCCTTTCCTAATGTTTCTTTTTTACTAGTATCGTGTATATAAATATTATTATATCTTTGTATACCACCAATCTTGGAGCAAAACATAGTGCTAACAACATTACTGGTACTTTTCATTTTTGATGGTAAATCAGTGGGAATATATCCATTTCTTTTATCTTTAAATAGGCCTTTAAATACTGTACGTATATTCTATGGTTATAAAATGTATATTTTAAGGTAAAAGAAATGGATAAATGCTTACAGACTTATCATATATATGAAAGTAAAGTAGATTAGTCTCATGGAGAGAGAGATGGCAAATGAATATAACAAATATATGTATATCTGTATGTTTAAGTTGGAAGGGACCTTGCAGGTCATCTAGTCCAACCCCTGCCCAAGCAGGGGACCCTACATCTGCCTTTCCCTGGGATTGAATTCATAACCTCCTGATTGTGAGGCAAGCTCCACTTAGTATGTGTGTGTGTGTTTGCTGAGTGAATACAAAATCTGGATAGGCTTTTTAAAGCATCAACATATGCTGTACAATGCATATATGTTGGAAAAAATGTGATTTCTCATGCAGTGGTCTAATTAAATACTGTATAAACTGATGTTGAATTATTATGGATTGTATCTATAGGTAAATATGTGTGAAACAGGTCTAGACTACTAAATACTACCTTGTCAATCATTTGTCTTAATTAGAAATGAAGTAGATATCTTCTAGAATTGCCATTCCTGCATAAATCATTTGTCAGTAGTAACCAGGAGATCAAGCCAATTCTAAGGTTAGCCCAGTTCTGGTTTGGACTTCAAGAGACATTTGGTCCAATTTGCAGTTTAATACCAGACTGATCTTATCGAAACAGAATCAATGTCCTGAATTGAATATGAACCATTATTTAAAAGTTCAACTGGAATTGATTGACCCTTCCATATCACTTACAAAAGTATCACTTGGAGCAAATACAGTGGTACCTGTACTTACAAACGCCTCTAATTGGTGTGTATAATGAGGACCCGGATTGTAGGGGCAATATGCTGGCTCTGTTAAAAAGTGCTATTGCTAACATGTTGAAAGCCGCCCTGAGTCTAAGGAGAAGGGCGGCATAAAAAATTAAATAAAAAAAGAAAGAAAGAAAGAAAGAAAGAAATAACTTTTCTAGATAAGAACCGGATGTCCAAAAAATATTTGCCTCTTCTCAAGAACCATTTTCCACTTACAAACCCAAACCTCGAAACCGGAAAAGGTGGGGAGAAGCCTCTGTGGGGCCTCTAGGAATCTCCTGGGAGGAAACAGGGCCAGAAAAAGTGGGGAGAAGCCTCTGTGGGGCCTCTTTAGGAATCTCCTGGGAGGAAACAGGGCCGGGAAAGGCAGGGAGAAGCCTCCATGGGGCCTCTCTAGGAATCTTCTAGGATGAAACAGGGCCTCCACCTTCCCCGTGGTTTCCCCAATCGCACACATTATTTGCATTTACATTGATTCCTACGGGAAAAATTGCTTCTTCTTACAAACTTTTCTACTTAAGAACCTGGTCACGGAACAAATTAAGTTCGTAAGTAGAGGTACCACTGTATAACAATGATACTGGCAGCCCCGAAGATTCAAAGTTAAAGATGGCCTCCAGGATTGGGGGTGTTACTTTGAACCCTGAGAGACATTCATTCATTCATTCATTCATTCATTCATTCATTCATTCATTCATTCATTAGATTTGTATGCCGCCCCTCTCCGTAGACATTGTGCAATTCTCCTCTCTATTGTAGTGACTTATAACAGAAAGCAGTATGGTTTTTCTAACATGGAAGGAACATCTTAAAGCTTCAAGCTTTACAACATGGACCTCTTCATAGAGTTATAGAAAGGGCAAGAATGAGAGAGAATTATCTTTGTTTCCTGCTTACAACTGTGCTTAGCACTAGTATTATCGTAAGGGAGGCATTTAATATCACATACTGCCTACCACAAAAAAATTAAACATATTCCTTTCCTCCACTGCAAAGTCTAAAGGGACTAAAGTCACGTCACAATTCATAAGCACTGAGACACTTTATGGAAGCTCGCTGCAGCCTCAAAAGAATTAACAGTTCATACATTCCAAAGTCAGGGGAAATGAAGTCATTAAATCCTAAAATGCAGCACCAGGGAGCTCAGGAAATAGAAAAGGACATACGGGTCATTAGACAGATAGTATCCATTTTAGTCTGGTGCCATTATCTTTCAACAGAAAGGAATACCGCAGACCTTGCTTCATATTTCCCTCTAACGTTCCTTCTAATATTGCTAAATATCTCCTGAATTTAAGTGGCCCCCCAAAAGGTAAAATCTATGGAACAAGAAAGAAAGAAAGAAAGAAAAGAAAGAAAGAAAGAAAGAAAGAAAGTGGGAGGGAGGGAGTTTAGTTTAGTTTAGTTTATTTAGATTTGTATGCCGCCCCTCTCCGAAGACTCGGGGTGGCTAACAACAATAAAAAACAATGTAACAAATCTAATATTAAAAAGTAATCTAAAAAACCCCAATTTAAGAGACCAATCATACCAACAAACATACCACGTATAAATTCTATAAGCCTAGAGGGAAGGGAGAAAAATTTTTCAATTCCCCCATGCCTGACAACAGAGGTGGGTTTTAAGGAGCTTGCGAAAGGCAAGGAGGTTTGGGGCAACTCTGATATCTGGGGGGAGCTGGTTCCAGAGGTTCGGGGCCGCCACAGAGAAGGCTCTTCTCCTGGGTCCCGCCAAATGACATTGTTTAGTCGACGGGACCCGGAGAAGGCCAACTCTGTGGGACCTAACCGGTTGCTGGGATTCGTGCGGCAGGAGGCGGTCCTGGAGATATTCTGGTCCGGTGCCATGAAGGGCGTTATAGGTCATAACCAACACTTTGAATTGTGACCGGAAATTGATCGGCAACCAACGCAGACTGCGGAGTGTTGGTGTAACATGGGCATACCTTGGGAAGCCCATGATTGCTCTCGCAGCTGCGTTCTGCACGATCTGAAGTTTCTGAACACTTTTCAAAGGTAGCCCCATGTAGAGACCGTTACAGTAGTCGAGCCTCGAGGTGATGAGGGCATGAGTGACTGTGAGCAGTGAGTCCCAGTCCAGATAGGGCCGCAACTGGTGCACCAGGCAAACCTGGGCAAACGTCCCCCTCGCCACAGCTGAAAGATGTTTCTCTAATGTGAGCTGTGGATCGAGGAGGACGCCCAAGTTGCGGACCCTCTCTGAGGGGGTCAGTAATCCCCCCCCCAGGGTGATGGACGGACAGATGGAATTGTCCTTGGGAGGCAAAACCCACAGCCACTCCGTCTTATCTGGGAGGGAGGGAAGGAAGGAAGGAAGGAAGGAAGGAAGGGGAAGAGAAGATGGAGGAGGATGGGGACTGTGGGATCTTTAGTGCTCTCTGAACTTGATGGTTTTCTTGCAAACATTTCATTACCCATCTAGGTAACATTATCAGTGCACTTTATTACCTAGTTTGGTAACGAAACCTCTGCAAGGAAACCATCAAACTCCAAGAGCAACCAGGACCTCTCATATCTGAGCTTACAGATATTCTACTTTATTGGTAATACATAAAAGAGCTAAGATATTTCACTTTCCCAGAGATATTTTTACTACTTATCATCAGTCAAATCTTTGATCCGCTTCCCAGAAAGTTAGTTTCTCTTCGACCCAAGGGCAGTTTGACCTAGAAAATGGCAGCTTCGTGATCCTAAATTCATTCTGTTCTGGACTTTGCATGCAACATGCTTGCAGCCTCTTTCCTTGATGTTCTTGAGTAGATGCTCTCTAATCAAATTATTATTATGTCAGTACAACACAGCAAACGAGATCACTATGCTGGATTCCGTATTTCATCACCAGTCGGGCGCTTCCCAAGCACCTAGGACTGCGTGATGTAGTGGCGAATTATGTTTGCCCATCCCAGTAAAGCGGCCTTTTGCAATTGACAGATGGAGATTTTGTCAATTCCGATGGTTTTCAAATGTCCGCTGAGATCCTTTGGCACTGCGCCCAGCGTGCCAAGTACCATTGGGATCACCTTCACTGGCTTATGCCAGAGTTGTTGCAGCTCGATTTTTAGATCTTCGTATTTCACTAATTTCTCTGCTTCTCCTCAATTCTGCTGTCCCCTGGGATTGTGATGTCGATGATCCATACTTTCTTTTTCTCCACGATCACAATGTCTGGTGTGTTATGCTTCAGAATTCGGTCAGTCTGAAGTCGGAAGTCCCACAGTAGTTTTGCTTGCTCATTTTTGACCACTTTTTTGGGCTTATGATCCCACTAGTTCTTTGCCACTGGTAAATGGTAGTTCCGACACAAGTTCCAGTGGATCATCTGTGCCACAGCATCATGTCTATGCTTGTAGTCAGTCCGTGCGATCTTTTTGCAGCAGCTGAGTATGTGATCGATTGTTTCATCAGTTTCTTTACAGAGTCTGCACTTTGGATCACCTGTTGATTTTTCAATTCTGGCTTTGACAGCATTTATTCTAATGGCCTGCTCTTGTGCCGCCAGTATTAGTCCTTCTGTCTCCTTTTTGAGTGTTCCACTTGTAAGCCACTTGAAAGCCATGACCAAGGTCTTTTCTTTATCCACTTTACCTTCAATCTTCTCCAAGAACTGGCCATGCAATGCTTTGTTCCGCCAACTCTCCATACAACATTGAGTTACATTTTTTCTGTACTGGTCCTTAGTTTGCTTAGAAACATGGAAGTCTGACGGCAGAAAAAGACCTCCTGGTCCATCTAGTCTGCCCTTATACTATTTTATGCATTTTATCTTAGGATGGATATATGTTTATCCCAGGCATGTTTAAATTCAGTTACTGTGGATTTATCTACCACGTCTGCTGGAAGTTTGTTCCAAGGATCTACTACTCTTTCAGAAAAATAATATTTTCTCAGGTTGCTTTTGATCTTTCCCCCAACTAACTTCAGATTGTGTCCCCTTGTTCTTGTGTTCACTTTCCTATTAAAAACACTTCCCTCCTGGACCTTATTTAACCCTTTAATATATTTAAATGTTTCGATCATGTCCCCCCTTTTCCTTCTGTCCTCCAGACTATACAGATTGAGTTCATTAAGTCTTTCCTGATAGGTTTATGTTTAAGACCTTCCACCATTCTTGTAGCCCGTCTTTGGACCCGTTCAATTTTGTCAATATCTTTTTGTAGGTGCACTACCTTCCTCTCTCCTTCTCTGTGATCTGAAAGTTTGCTTCACCTTGAGAAGCTTCCTATTGTTGACCTCCATCAACATTGACTCTTTGCTCCCCTTCACATAGTCAGCTAATGCATGCTTCTCTTCTTCTATTATTATTATTATTATTATTATTATTATTATTATTATTATTATTATTATTTTCAATTTCTAGGCCGCCCTCCTGCGAAAGGTGGCCTAGAATGAGCATGGCCGAGTAGCCACATTGCAGAGAAGTTATTTTTCTGACTCCATTCTCACTATTGTCCACATTGCTTTAACAACCTCTAACATATACAAAAACCGTAATCTTTTAGTGCAGTGTTTGGATTTTTAAAACTACACCCTGCAACAAGTCAGTGACAAAATGGGAAATTAGACAATTGGCTTAGGCACACTGATAAGTGATAAACTACAGAATCATATATTTCACCCAAAGGGGGTTAAAAAAAACACACACCATAATTTGGGCAGGATTTTCAAAACCACAAAGCACTGGAATGATGAGAAAAACATGCAACGGTGGACTCCGATCCAAAGAACATCAAATCTAGAGGGAATCTGAAATGTATTCTTTGTCCAGAAATTCTGGGGAGGATCAGGCCCGGCAATAAAGCCAAGTCTTTCTCAAAACTCAGTTTGAGGCCTCCATTAGTGGCAATGGTTCAATCTCTTTGGAACGCCTCTTGGATGCGAAGAAAAAATTGAACCCTATCTTCCCGATGAGTTCTCTCTCCAGCCAAATTGCTGATGCTTTCATATTTGCAGGCAGGATCCCAGTTTTCTGAAGCTTTATTTCAGAAAGTAGCTGCCCGCTTTCTGATCTTCCCCACGATGTAGAGAACTGGAGATATTATTTTTGCCCTCCAAACAATCCAACTGCTGAACCACAGAAGTTCAGCCAGGAAAAATATCCAGATTTAGCAGATGAATTTGTCTATTTTGGTATTTAACTCTCCTTCAAAGGCCCCAGTTTTCTCTGAATTTTATCCTTCTTTCCCAAGGAGTGGGAAAACAGAACAAATCAAAATGGAACGACTGAAATACAATTTTCTGAAAGGGACTGGTTCATCATTTGCCCACCATAAGGAAGAACGAAAAACAAATATTTCTTTCTGGCTACAAATGATCGCTATCATCAAGTTATTTTTCATTGTTGTATATGTGCCAGCATCCTCTTTTTAAAAGTATCCTCCGATTAAATATTTGGTGCCAGCATTCTCTTCTTTAAAAATACCCTCCAATTAAATATTTGAATAATGGTGGTGGTCCGAAGTGAGGGGGATAAATCGAATTTATGGATGAGTCAAGAGACTAGGTGTCTTTTTTAAAATTCTCTTTAAGCTTGGTTCTTTCACTTGGAACCATAAACCACAAAGCCAACAAAATTAATTTAAAAAAATAGAAATTATTTAGAAACATAGAAACATAGAAGACTGACGGCAGAAAAAGACCTCATGGTCCATCTAGTCTTCCCTTATACTATTTCCTGTATTTTATCTTACAATGGATATATGTTTATCCTGTATTTTATCTTACAATGGATATATGTTTATTTCCATCTGTCTATCTGCACAGAAACACATGAGAGAGAGAAATATATAAACACATACAAAATAAGAATCATAAGTTATTTGGGGGGTGGGAGGTTTTTTGTTTTGTCTGTTTTGTTCTTTGTGCCTTCAAGTCAGTCTGGATGCCTGGCAATTGTCTAGACCAGTGATGGTAAACCTTTTTTCATCAGGTGCCGGGGGAACATGGGCGCATGATATCACACATGTGCGAGTGCCCACACCCATAATTCAATGCCTGGGGAGGCGAAAACAGCTTCCACCGGCCCACGGAGGCCCTCTGGAGGCTGGAAATGGCCAGTTTCCCAACTTCTGATGGGCCCAGTAAGCTTGTGTTTCACCCTTCCCAGGCTCCAAAGGCTTCCTTGGAGCCCGGGTGGGGAGAGTAAAAATACATGTGTTCCCGACACATGCGTGTACACGACCGTGCAAGATTTGGCTCCTGTGCATGTGCAGAAAGCAAATTATTGCATGAAGATGCTCGCATGCGTGGAGACACAAACGCATGAGAGATTTTGTCAATTTTCTGCAGTTTTTTGCTTTACAGAAGCAAAAAATGCCAAAAATTGGTGAAATTTTGCACACGTGAACATCCTCATGTGAGATTTGGCTTCCTGCACATGCCAAATCTTGCACTGGCACATGTGCATGCACCGGGCACATGGAGCTGTGCATCCTTTGTTCTGCATCAGCAGATGTAAGGAGGAGGTCGGTGAAATCCCTGCCACTCGGATTGGTCCTCGTGATGGACTTGTGGGGATGAAGGATGAACCTTAACCTGGGTGGGGAACTGGAAGGAAGTTAGTATCGGGATGGCAATGTTCGCTGGAAATCTCTGAAAGAAATAATCAATCGAAGACGACTTCGGAGCAAGGAAACAAGGGTTATTTGGGCGCAGCAATCTCTCTACTGCCCCAAGCAGTTGGCCAAGCGCGGTGTCACCCCTTTCGGGATGCACACATACAGAAGCGAAATGCCAGGTTTATACATCTTATCCAGAGACCTCCCATTGCCACCTACTAACCTGGTGGGTGGGTTACAAAACGAATCAAATTACCCGATACGTGTCCTAGCCGGGGTGGCGCAGCAGGTAGAGTGCTGTACTGCAGGCCACTGAAGCTGACTGAAGATTTGTAGGTCAGCGATTTAAATCTCATAACCGGCTCAAGGTTGACTCAGTCTTCCATCCTTCCGAAGTGGGTAAAATGAAGTCCCGGATTGTGGGGGCAATAGCCTGGCTCTGTTAAAAAGTGCTATTGCTAACATGTTGTAAGCTGCCCTGAGTCTAAGGAAGGGCGGCATAAAACTTCAGATCGTGCAGAACGCAGCCGCGAGAGCCATCCTGGGGCTTCCAAGATTCGCCCAAGTTTCCACAACACTCTGTGGCTTGCATTTGCTGCCGATCAGTTTCCGGTCACAATTCAAAGTGTTGGTTATGACCTTTAAAGCCCTACATGGCATTGGACCAGAGTACCTCCGGAACCACCTGCTACCGCATGAATCCCAGCGACCGATAAGGTCCGACAGAGTTGGCCTTCTCCAGGTCCCGTCGACTAAACAATGTCGTTTGGCGGGCCCCATGGGAAGAGCCTTCTCTGTGGCGGCCCCTGCCCTCTGGAATCAACTCCCCCCGGAGATTAGAATTGCCCCCACCCTCCCTGTCTTTCGTAAACTACTCAAGACTTACTTATACCGCCAGGCATGGTGGAGTTGAGACACCTTTCCCCCAGGCTCTTTTATACTTTGTTTTATGTTTGGTATGAATGTGTTGTTTGGTTTTTTTAAATAATGATAGGGTTTTATATGTTTTTTAATATTAGATTTGTTCTACTATAATATTGTTTTTATTATTGTTGTGAGTCTTTGGAGAGCAGCGGCATACAAATCTAATAAATTATTATTATTATTATTATTATTATTATTATTATTATTATTATTATTATTATAAAAATCAAATCAATCAATCAATCAATCAATAAATACTCCTACTCCAATAAATATTTCCTACTCCTTCCTACCTACCCCTCCCATATCTTACCTTCTAGATGCTTAACCACAGGTTTAAACAGAGGCACAGATTTTCCCGTTACAGGGGTTGCTTGAAATTACGGACCAAGGTATGGTTTACCAATTCATGCTTTCTTAACTTCTATACAAAACTTTAAATTTTAGAAATTGCTTCTTTCACCAACATGGCTCTGATAATAAATCGAACCTTGGACGAGAGAATTGGACTGGAATCTGATTTATTTCTCAGATGCTATTTGGGGGGCTGACACCCGTTGATAATAACGTAGGACAATATTGAGGCTAAACATCACGTGTTTGAGGTGCTGGAGACTTACTTTTTTCTGCGGAGAGGCGTGTCTTGGTTTGCCCTCTCACCAGTCGGCAGGTGGAACCATCACCTGAGCAGACCCCACAGTTGTCTTCTTTGGCGTGACTCCCAAGCTGTCGATCGCAACCTACAGCCTGACAATAACACCAATATCATTTTAGTATTTAGATTTACATACCGTTTCACAGTGTTTTACATCCTTCTCTAAGCAAGTTTACAGAGAGTAAGTATCAGTATTGGTAGCAGCCGCGACAGCCGTCGTGGGGCTTCCAAGATTCGCCCACGTTTCTTCAACACTCCGTGGCTTGCATTGGCTGCCGATCAGTTTCCGGTCACAATTCAAAGTGTTGGTCATGACCTTTAAAGCCCTACATGGCATTGGACCAGATTACCTCCGGAACCACCTGCTACCGCACGAATCCCAGCGACCGATAAGGTCCCACAGAGTTGGCCTTCTCCGGGTCCTGTCGACTAAACAATGTCGTTTGGCGGGCCCCAGGGGAAGAGCCTTCTCTGTGGCGCCCCTGGCCCTCTGGAACCAACTCCCCCCGGAGATTAGAATTGCCCCCACCCTCCCTGTCTTTCGTAAACTACTCAAGACTCATTTATACCGCCCGGCATGTGGGAGTTGAGATATTCCTTCCCCCTAGGCCATTACAAGTTATGCATGGTATGTTTGTGTGTATGTTTGGTTTTTATAAATAAGGGTTTTTAGCTGTTTTATTATTGGATTGTCACATGCTGTTTTTATCATTGTTGTTAGCCGCCCTGAGTCTATGGAGAGGGGCGGCATACAAATCCAATAAATTATTATTATTAATTATTATCTTGCCCCCAATCTGGTCCTCATTTTACCGACCTTGGAGGGATGGAAGGCTGAGTCAACAAGAGTCGGAAGGGCAAAACCGCGACACAGGCCACTTAGTTTTCTAGAGCGAAAACATCTCATTCTCTCTTTCTAAGTTGCCTTCAGTTCCCGCCCAAAATCACCATTTGCCTTCTTAACATTTCATAAGGAAAAGTGCTTTAAAGTAATTATTCCTTCATGGATTTCAGTTTTTAGGCCATGACAATTAAACTCTTCTGGTGTCCCTGCCTAATAAAATAGAATAGAATAACACAGTTGGAAGGGACCTTGGAGGTCTTCTGGTCCAACCCTCTGCTTAGGCAGGAAAACCTACATCATTTCAGACAAAGGATTATCCAGCATCTTCATAACAACTTCCAGTGTCGGAGCATTCACAACTTCTGGAGGCAAGCTAGTCATGTTGTCTTGGATTCTCTCTTGTGGATTGCACCAGTAGACGTTAAATCAATTTCATTGTACAGTGGTACCTCTACCTAAGAGTGTCTCTACTTACGAACTTTTCTAGGTAAGAACCGGGTGTTCAAAATTGTTCTGCCTCTTCTCAAGAACCAATTTCCATTTACAAACCCGAGTCTCTGAAACTGTAAACAGAAAAGGCAGGGAGAAGCCTCTGTGGGGCCTCTCTAGGAATCTCCTGGGAGGAAACAAGGCCGGAAAAGGCAGGGAGAAGCCTCTGTGGATCCTTTCTAGGAATCTCCTGGGAGGAAACAGGGCCGCAACCCTCCCTGTGGTTTCCCCAATCGCACGCATGACTTGCTTTTACATTGATTCCTATGGGAAAATTTGCTTCTTCTTACAAACATTTCTACTTAAGAACCTGGTCACGGAACGAATTAAGTTCGTAAGTAGAGGTACCACTGTATATATGATGTACAATTACAATCAAGGCTGCTGTTGCTGCTGTTGTTGCTGTTTTGAGATCCTTATAAGTATCTCTGTACAGTTCCCAACTAACAAAATTCAATTTATAATTATTTATTATTATTATTTATTGGATTTGTATGCCGCCCCTCTCCGCAGACTCGGGGCGGCTAACAACAACGATAAAAACAGCATGTACAATCCAATTAAAAAAACAACTAAAAACCCTTATTATAAAACCAAACATACACACAAACATACCATGCATAACTTGTAATGGCCCAGGGGGAAGGAGTATCTTAACTCCCCCATGCCTGGCGATAAAGATGGGTCTTGAGTAATTTGCAAAAGACAAGGAGGGTGGGGGCCGTTCTAATCTCTGGGGGGAGTTGATTCCAGAGGGCCGGGGCCGCCACAGAGAAGGCTCTTCCCCTAGGGCCTGCCAAACAACATTGTTTGGTCGAGGGGACCCAGAGAAGGCCAACTCTGTGGGACCTTATCGGCTGTTGGGATTCGTGCGGTAGAAGGCAGTTCTGGATGTATTCTGGCCAAATTTAAGCAGTTTATTCTTGTTTCGTTTCATACTCAGCTTCTCAACGTCTTTCCTTACTCCAAGCTTCTAAGTCTATCTCAATTAAAAAACATGAGCTGCTTTGGGCGCAAAGGGGGGGGGGAATAATGTTTAGATCAAGTGGAATATTTAAGTCAATTCAGGCTCTCCCCCATTGATTTGGTGTATCTACCAATCTGTAATCTGATTCTACCTTAATCCAACCCAATGGTTTTATTCAATAAAACTTTTATAACATCTAGCCCTCATTCCTTTCTTCTTACACGCAACACGGAGAAAATTAAATTAGAAGGAAAATGTTATTTGAAAGGACCCTTACCCTTAAAGTAATTTTTTAATGTCTTCATTACATTTTCTCTTTCTACATGTCACAGTAGTTTCTTAAGCAAATCTACACCCTTTTAAATATGTCACTTTTATACTAGAAACATAGAAACATAGAAGACTGACGGCAGAAAAAGACCTCATGGTCCATCTAGTCTGCCCCTATACTATTTCCTGTATTTTATCTTACAATGGATATATGTTTATCCCAGGCATGTTTAAATTCAGTTACTGTGGATTTATCAACCACGTCTGCTGGAAGTTTGTTCCAAGGATCTACTACTCTTTCAGTAAAATAATATTTTCTCATGTTGCTTTTGAACTTTCCCCCAACTAACTTCAGATTGTGTCATCTTGTTCTTGTGTTCACTTTCCTATTAAAAACACTTCCCTCCTGAACCTTATTTAACCCTTTAATATATTTAAATGTTTCGATCATGTCCCCCCTTTTCCTTCTGTCCTCCAGACTATACAGATTGAGTTCATGAAGTCTTTCCTGATACGTTTTATGCTTAAGACCTTCCACCATTCTTGTAGCCCGTCTTTGGACCCGTTCAATTTTGTCAATATCTTTTTGTAAGTGAGGTCTCCAGAACTGAACACAGTACTCCAAATGTGGTCTCACCAGCGCTCTATATAAGGGGATCACAATCTCCCTCTCCCTCTTCCTGCTTGTTATACCGCTAGCTATGCAGCCAAGCATCCTACTTGCTTTTCCTACCGCCCGACCACTGATATATACTGATATATTTTGTACATTATCTTACAATATTTTCTTCATACACTTTCTCTTCATCCTTTTTGTCACCACATACCACTTTTCGTATATTACATAATGATCTGTATCTTTTTGTCTTTATAAATTCTAATGTTAATTTGTAATTTGTCCATCCAAGCTTGACTGTAAAAAATATGACTTTAGCAATCTAGTGTTTCGAAGCGTGGAACTCATTACCGGACTCAGTAGTGTCAACCCCTAACCCCCAACATTTCTCCCTTAGACTATCCACGATTGACCTCTCCAGGTTCCTAAGAGGTCAGTAAGGGGCGTACATAAGTGCACTAGCCTGCCTTTCGTCCCCTGTCCAATTGTCTCTCCTTATCCCATATATCATATATCTTTTCTTCCTTTCATATATCTTCTCCTCTACTTTTATATCTTTTCTTTACATATGTCTATCCTCTTCAATATGTATTGTGTGTTGGACTAACTAACTAACTAACTAACTAACTAACTAACTAAATAAATAAATAAATAAATAAATAAAAAATATTTGTGCATTCAATTTTTAAAAAAATTATCAAATTCTCAATGGGTGTGTTTGAATTTCCCCAACATTGCACACAAGCAATCCTAGCTGCAGTTGTGATATGTAAAATCAAAGTGTTTGTCATATTGTCCTTTAAATATCCCTAACAAAAAGATTTCTGGGGTAAATTCTATTGGCAAACCTACTACTTCTTGAAGTCAACTGTGTATCTTTTTCCAGTATTTCTTTGCTTCTGGGCACAACCACCACCTTAAAGTAATTTTATCCTACTTCTGTATCAGCTTGTTAGACTACAACTTCAAAATAAAAAAAAGTAATGCATACTTTTAATAAACAGTTCTGATGGAAATATTTCCCAAGTAGGATAAGCATTTCTTCATGTATCGCTTTAAAGCTGCCAACTTATTTTCCTAAACCTTTTCCTCCAATATCTATGTATTTGTACTGTAATTTGAACAGAAAGCTACAGCTCAACATTTGTAAAAGTATCGCAGCATAGCCTGTGTGAATTCCAGCAGGGTCGCCCAGAAAGTAATGCACCACATTTTTTTCTTCAACAATTATTTATTGAACACAATGAAACTTACACACAAGGAAGAATGATGTTTCTTCTACACTCCCTATTTTTCCACGTAATCTCCATCCCGTTCTATGGCCTTCCTCCAGGGAGACACAAGGGCATGTATGCCCTATCGGTACCATTCCTTGTTCTGGTCACGAAGCCATTTCTGCACTGTGCGATTCACCTCTAATGGCCTCACCCTCTGTGCCCAGCGACTAACCGTACTTCTGTCGACTGCAGATTCTCCATAAACTGTACACAAACGTTTGTGAATGTTCTCTACAGTTTCTTTCTCCCCAGTGAGAAATTCAATGATGACACGCTGCTTGTAATGTACATCACTTACAGATGCCATTTCTACAGTTTGATTGTCTACAGTTGACCTCTCCCCTGTTCTAAGAGGTTTGTAAGGGGCGTGCGTAAGCGCACCATTGTCTGGAACCCATGCCACATCTCAGACATCAACACCCTTGAAAACATCCAAAGATATTTCACCAGAAGAGTCCTTCACTCCTCCACTCGAAACAGAATACCCTACGAAAATCGACTAACAATCCTGGGTCTAGAAAGCTTAGAACTAAAACACGATTTAAGTATTGCCCACAAGATCATATGCTGCAACGTCCTACCGGTCAATGACTACTTCAGCTTCAACTGCAACAACACAAGAGCACGCAACAGATTCAAACTTAATATTAACCGCTCCAAACTTGACTGTAAAAAAAAAAATGACTTTAACAATCGAGTTGTCGAAACGTGGAACTCATTACCGGACTCAATAGTGTCAACCCTTAAGCCCCAACATTTCTCCCTTAGACTATCCACGATTGACCTCTCCAGGTTCCTAAGAGGTCAGTAAGGGGCGTACATAAGTGCACTAGTGTGCCTTTCGTCCCCTGTCCAATTGTCTTTCCTTTATCTCATATATCATATATATCTTCTTCCTTTCAAATATCTTCTGCTCTATTTTTACATATTATCTTTATATATATTACTTCATGTCTATTCTCTTCCATATGTATTGTGTATTGGACAAAGGAATAAATGAATAAATGAATGAATGAATGAATGAATGAATAAATAAATAAATAAATAAATAAATAAATAAATAAATAAATAAACCATTGTGCCTACCGTCCCTGTCCTATTGTCTTCTTTTATCATTATTTACTACTTATGTTATGCTTGTTCAACAAAACAAACAAACCTGGTTGCAGTATTCTAGACTTGGACTTACTAAGGTTTTATAAAGCGGTATTAATGCTTCACCTTAATTTCAATACCTTGATTTGATGCAATTGAGATTCAAGGCTTTAATTCTTCCGAAAGCAACTGCAGTTCAGTACAAAATAATTCATGGTAACTTTTGAAAAGCTGTTCCTTGAACATGGGATACATCTAATTTATTAAGAATGCAGAGTTTCTAGCACATAAGAGAGTTGAGCAGGAAAAGTGTTTGGCAAAGGTCTCGGTCACTTTTACACTTCATCTCAGCCAGCTATAAAGAATCCAAAATGTCAACAATTAAGGCATTTGTTGGGCTCAATATACCTCATATTGTTGGCTATTTACTGAGCAAAGGGATCAACTATAAATATTACAAGCAGATTGGGAAAACATCTGCAACCTTTTAGGGCATATTCAAAAATAATTATAAGTAGCTTTTTCCCTTTATTTTTTTCTTTAAAAATAACCCTGTAGGATTATTGCCTCAAATGAAATAAGTGACAGTAAATTTAAGGCAAAGGAATCCCAGCGGCCGATAAGGTCCCACAGAGTTGGCCTTCTCCGGGTCCCATCGACCAAACAATGTTGTTTGGCAGGCCCCAGGGGAAGAGCCTTCTCTGTGGCGGCCCCGGCCCTCTGGAATCAACTCCCCCCAGAGATTAGAACGGCCCCCACCCTCCTTGTCTTTCGCAAATTACTCAAGACCCACCTTTGTCGCCAGGCATGGGGGAGTTAGGATATTCCTTCCCCTAGACCATTACAAGTTATGTATGGTATGTTTGTGTGTATTTTTGGTTTTTTATAAAAATGTTCTAAGGTTCAGATTATAGTAAACCTTCCAAATAATAAGGGTTGGGTTATGTGTGTATGTGTTTGTGGGTTTGTTTTTTGGAGAGGGAGAGAGAGAGAGAGAGGAAAAATATAGAAAGATAATATGTGTATTGGGAAAGTTGTGAAGTTTTTACTTAGAACAGAAATATTTTAAAAAAACATTAGCCTTTTGCAAAACAGCTGAATAGCCAAAAAAGTAAATATGAATTATATAGAACTGCCTGCTACCGCACGAATCCCAGCGACCGATAAGGTCCCACAGAGTTGGCCTTCTCCGGGTCCTGTCGACTAAACAATGTCGTTTGGCGGGCCCCAGGGGAAGAGCCTTCTCTGTGGCGGCCCCGGCCCTCTGGAACCAACTCCCCCCAGAGATTAGAACGGCCCCCACCCTCCTTGTCTTTCGCAAATTACTCAAGACCCACCTTTGTCGCCAGGCATGGGGGAGTTAAGATATTCCTTCCCCTAGGCCATTACAAGTTATGTATGGTATGTTTGTGTGTATGTTTGGTTTTTTATAATAAGGGTTTTTAGTTGTTTTATTAAATTGGATTGTTACATGTTGGGTTTTTTTATCATTGTTGTTAGCCGCCCCGAGTCTGTGGAGAGGGGCGGCATACAAATCCAATAAATAATAATAATTAATGGAAGAATTGGGACAATGTCAACCTGTTAAAATGAACCATTACAGCGTAGCTGTAAAAACTGACAAAAATGCTCTAAGGTTCAGATTATAGTAAACGTTCCAAATAATAAGGGTTGGGTTATGTGTGTATGTGTTTGTGGGTTTGTTTTTGGGAGAGAGAGAGCGAGGGGAAAATATAGAAAGATAATATGTGTATCGGGAAAGTTGTGAAGTTTTTACTTAGAACAGAAATATTAAAAAAAAACATTAGCCTTTTGCAAAACAGCTGAATAGCCAAAAAAATAAGTATGGATTATACAGTGTTCCCTCGATTTTCGCGGGGGATGCGTTCCAAGACCGCCCGCGAAAGTTGAATTTCCGCGAAGTAGAGATGCGGAAGTAAAAACACTATTTTTGGCTATGAACAGTATCACAAGCCATCCTTTAACATTTTAAAGCCCTAAATTGCAATTTCCCATTTCCTTAGCAACTGTTTAGATTATTACTCACCATGTTTCTTTATTAAAGTTTATTAAAAAAAATATTTATTAAAGGTGGACGAAAGTTTGGTGATGATATATGACGTCATTGGGCAGGAAAAACCGTGGTATAGGGGGGGAAAACGCAAAGCATTTTTTAATTAATATTTTTGAAAAACCGTGGTATAGACTTTTCGCGAAGTTCGAACCCGCGAAAATCGAGGGAACAATGTATAGGCATCACAGTGGTACCTCTGCTTAAGAACTTAATTCATTCCATGACCTGGTTCTTAAGTAGGAAAGTTCTTAAGTAAAAGCATTTTTCCCATAGGAATCAATGTAAAAGCAAATAATGCATGCAAACCCATTGGGAAAGAAATAAAAGCTCAGAATTTGAGTGGGAGGAGGAGGACAGTCGGTGCCAAAGGAAGAAGGTGAGGTGAATCAAAAAAATCCAAAACTTTAAGGCTTAAAAAAAAAAGAGGGACTCTGAGGCGGCGAGGTGAGGTTCGCTCTGGGCTGCCAAAGCCTCCTTAAGCGCCACCTAAAGGCTCCTCTGGCAGCCCAGAAAAGCCCGAGATGGCTGGGATTAAAGGGGGAATGGCAGGAAACTGGCTGGGCCTTTGTGCCGCTCTCAAATTTCCTGGGAAATTTTCCCAGGCTCGGGTTCTTAAGTAGAAAATGGTTCTTAAGAAGAGGCAAAAAAAATCTTGAACACCCAGTTCTTATCTAGAAAAGTTCTTAAGTCGAGGCATTCCTAAGTAGAGGCACCACTGTAGTTATATATTTTACAACAGTTTTACGTCAAAAGAATTATTAGATTATGAGGCATCTTGGAAAACGACGTTCTCTTTATAGAGGGTTCAAACAGAAGCTGACAGCCATCAATCCAGGATGCAGCCAATACCCTAAATCAAGAGTAGGCAAAGTTGGCTCTTCTATGGCTTGTGGACTTCAACTCCCAGAATTCCTGAGCCAATCATGGTAGCTCAGGAATTCTGGGAGTTGAAATCCACCTGTCATAGAATAGCCAACTTTGCCTACCCCTGTGCAGTGATGGCTAACCTTTTCTGGACAGAATGCCCAAAGCGAGCACCAAACCCCCGAAATGCAATGTGCCACACACACTCACCGCATCCCAAGCACGTGCGCGCATGCCTTCATCCAATGCACGTATCAGCACAAAGACTACCTCTGGAACCGCCTGCTACCCCACGAATCCCAGCGACCGATAAGGTCCCACAGAGTTGGCCTTCTCCGGGTCCCGTCGACTAAACAATGTCGTTTGGCGGGCCCTAGGGGAAGAGCCTTCTCTGTGGCGGCCCCGGCCCTCTGGAACCAACTCCCCCCGGAGATTAGAATTGCCCCCACCTTCCCTGTCTTTTGCAAACTACTCAAGACTCATTTATACTGCCAGGCATGGGGGAGTTGAGATACTCCTTCCCCCTTGGCCATTACAAGTTATGCATGGTATGTCTGTGTGTATGTTTGGTTTTATAATAAGGGTGTTTAGTTGTTTTATTATTGGATTGTCACATGCTGTTTTTATCATTGTTGTTAGCCGCCCCGAGTCTACGGAGAGGGGCGGCATACAAATCCAATAAATTGTTGTTGTTGTTGTTGTTGTTGTTGTTGTTGTTGTTATTATTATTATTATTATTATTATTATTATTATTATTATTATACTAAAAGTTAAATTTCCATCCATTTACTCTTTGGGAAATTGAGTATTTTCCCCCCTAAATCAGCAGCTTTAAAATTACAGGAGAGATTGAAAACTAGAGTTACTGTTCAACCCGCAATAATACAAACAAGGAGAGGTGAAGACTAAATTAGTCTTGATGTATTAGAAGCGGTTATGGAGCTTGATAAATATTTCTCAAAATATAAATCCAGAAATCAGGGGGGAAAAAATAAGTTTCCACAGCTGTTTCTATAGTTCTCCTTCCCATTTGGGTGCAGCCAACAAATTAGATTTAAATGAAAACCATGAACACAGGATGTTTCATTTCGATATGTGAAGGTTAATGTAGAACTGGCCACATTCAAAAATGTTTATTTCTTAAGCAGATGGCAGGGCTTAAATATCACCAAAAAGAAAAGGTGGAGGGAAAGAGGAGAAGACGGAGAAAGACCAAACATAACGCTATCGAAAACCCTGATCATACCGAGCAAAGCATCTTCTTGAGAAACTATTTTAGTCTTGGCTTATCCCAAGAAGCTATATACTGAGTTCAACTCATTTTGGCCATTCTCACAGAATCCCAGCCAGAGCGATGGGAAAAATAAGTCTAATATTACTACCAGTGGCAGTAGAAGATCAAGTACTAAGATTATACACTTTTCTTAGTGACACACGACCCCGTGATGACTTGCGAGTGACCTTAAGACAACTTCCACAGAGGTCTATCTTATGTGCTGGCTTCTGAGCCTCACGTTATTATTATTATTATTATTATTATTATTATTATTATTATTATTATTATTATTTTTAATTATTATTATTAGATTTGCATGCCGCCCCTCTCCGCAGACTCGGGGCGGCTAACAACAGTGGTAAAACAACATGAACAATCCAATTAATAAAAACAACTAAAAAACCCTTATTATAAAAAACCAAACATACACACAAACATACCATGCATAACTTGTAATAGCCTAGGGGGAAAGGATAACTTAACTCCCCCATGCCTGGCGACAAAGGTGGGTCTTAAGTAATTTGCGAAAGACAAGGAGGGTGGGGTCTGTTCTAATCTCTGGGGGGAGTTGGTTCCAGAGGGCCGGGGCCGCCCCAGAGAAGGCTCTTCCCGTGGGGCCCGCCAAACGACATTGTTTGGTCGACGGGACCAGGAGAAGGCCAACTCTGGGGGGCCTTATCGGCCGCTGGGATTCGTGCGGTACTGGGATTTGTGCGGTATTAAGATTATACACTTTTCTTAGTGGCACACAACCCCGTGATGACTTGCGAGTGACCTTAAGACAACTTCCACAGAGGTCTACCTTATGTGCTGGCTTCTGAGCCTCACATATTCCTTATGTCCAGTGAAGGGCTACCAGAATTTTTACTACCACACTGTGGGTGTGGCTTATTTTGGGGGGGGTGGCTTGATGGCCATATGACTGACTAGGAGTGGCTTGCTGGCCATGTGACCAGATGGGAGTGGCTTGACAATCATGTGACTTGACCAAGGATTTTCCAAGAACCTCAAAACAATACCTCAATGGACTCAAAACAAGCAGGTCATCGAATTCACTCACAACCTAAGTTACACCAACATTCCGCAGTCTGCATTGGTTGCCGATCAGTTTCCGGTCACAATTCAAAGTGTTGGTTATGACCTATAAAGCCCTTCATGGCATCGGGCTAGAATATCTCCGGGACCGCCTTCTGCCGCACGAATCCCAGCGACCGATTAGGTCCCACAGAGTTGGCCTTCTCCGGGTCCCGTCAACTAAACAATGCTGTTTGGCGGGACCCAGCGGAAGAGCCTTCTCTGTGGCGGCCCCGAGAATCTGGAACCAGCTACCCCCAGAGATTAGAATTGCCCCCACCCTCCTCGCCTTTCATAAACTCCTTAAAACCCACCTCTGCTGTCAGGCATGGGGGAATTGAAACATCTCCCCCGGACCTATATAGTTTATGTATGGTATGTTTGTGTGTATGTTTTCTTTTAATAATGGGTTTTTTTTAGCTTTTCTCTTAAATTATTGGATTTGTTATATATTGTTTATTATTGCTGTGAGCCGCCCCGAGTCTGCAGAGAGGGGCGGCATACAAATCAAATCAAATCAAATCAATCAATCTATCAATCTATCAACAAACAAACACACACACACACACACACACACACACATATGGCTCTGCGTGCCACCTTTGGCACCCTGCCATAAGTTCATCATCACTGACATATACTGTACCTGTGCATCTTGGTTATTTTGCCTAAATGTAGAACCTGACTTTCACCATTGAATTTCATTTTGTTAGATAGCACCCGTTGTTCAAGCTTGTCAAGATCCTTCTGTATTTTCCGCGAGTAAAACTGGGTGCAGCATTCCCAGTGTGGTATTACCAAGGCATTGTAATAAAGTGGTGTAAACACTTCATGTCATCTTGATTCTATCCTTCCGTTAATGCAGCCTAGGACTGTGTGGGCTTCTTTGGTAGCAGCGCAGAGCAAAATCGCCCACAGCAGTCATAGGGCACATTTATTTAGATGCGTTAATTTTGAAAACCTTGGCCAAGCCTTGGCTATTAGTGCTAAGTAGGTGTCGGAAGTCAGGAGAAATGAATTTCCAAGTTATGTAACTTTGGCAGATCGCTCTGTCTTGCCCGCTTCCATGCTGGGGCAGCTGTTGGTCACCCTGTAATTTGGCCACTGTTATTTGGGTTTGCTTTGTTTCGACCGATGCATTTGATTCCTTCTGTTTCTTGTTATTCAGGAAAGTGGATCATCTAGAGGGTTGAATGCCTCTTTGTAAACCAGGAATATATATATATATGTCAGATTCCAGGAAAGCAGCCAAATGCCACTTTTTAATTGCTATTGGTAGAGGGCTGCATTTCCTAAAGT
>NC_091959.1:11767863-11782863 GCF_031021105.1 Erythrolamprus reginae | reverse complement strand
TTGCAAATATTGCAAATATACCAATGTATATACTTTTTTGATTATACTTTTAAACACAATTTAATAAAAATTACTTTAAAAAAAATAAAATAAAGCGAATACTTAAACAACACAATATAACCCCAAGTAAATCAAACTTCTGTGAAATCAAACTGTCCACTTAGGAAGCAACACTGATTGACAATTAAATTTCACCTGCTGTTGTGCACATTCAACTTTGAACAGAACAAAGTATTCAATGAGAATATTTCTTTCGTCCAGGTCTAGGATGTGTTCTTTGAGAGTTCCCTTTATGTTTTCTATCGGATCTCCATACTGTACAAATAAAGGGGACGCGATGGCTCAGTGGCTAAGACACTGAGCTTTTCGATCAGAAAGGTCGGCAATTCAGCGGTTCGAATCCCTAGCACCACCTAATGGGGTGAGCTTCCATTACTTGTCCCAGTTTTTACCAACCTAGCAGTTCGAAAGCACGTAAAAAATGCAAGTGGAAAAATAGGGATCACTTTGGTGGGAAGGTAACAGCGTTCCATGCATCTTCGGCATTTAATTAAGCAAAGCACATGACCATGGATACGTATTTAGACAGTGCTGGCTCTTCAGTTTAAAAACAGAGATTAGCACCACCCCCTAGAGTAGGGAACAACTAGCACGTATATGTATAGGGAACCTTTACTTTTACTGTAGAAACAATGTTTTAAATAATAATTTCCAGTAAAACAAGACCTAAAAGCTATTGCTGAACTCTAAAAATATCAAACACATACACACACACACATTTATAATACTAGAGCAGTGTTTTTCAACCAGTGTGCCGCGAGACATGGTCAGGTGTGCCGCGAAGCTCAGAGAGAAAGAAAGCAAGAGAGAAAGAAAGCAAGAGAGAGAGAGAAAGAAAGCAAGAGAGAAAGAGCGAGAGAGCGAGAAAAAGAACTAAAGAGAAAGAAAGCAAGAGAGCGAGAAAGAACAAGAGAAAGAAAAAGAGAGGGAGAAAAAGAGAGAGAAAGAAAGCAAGAGAGAGAGAGAGAGAAAGAGAGGGAGGGAAGGAGAGAGAGAGAAAGACATAGAGGGACATAGGGAGGGAGAAAGAGAGCAAAAAAGAGAGGAAGGAAGAGAAAGAGGAAGGAAGGGAGAGAAAGAGGGAGGGAGAAAGAAATAGAGCGAAGGGGAGGAAGAGAGAGAATTTTTTTCTTCAAACTTTTTTTAGCCACCCCCCCCCCTCCCGCTCAATGTGCCCCAGGGTTTCGTAAATGTAAAAAATGTGCCGCGGCTCAAAAAAGGTTGAAAATCACTGTACTAGAGACTGATACTCAGACAGAATTACACATTTTGCCTTTCCCTTCTGGGGAAAATACTAAGAAATATAGCAGTAAATATTAATGACGCAGAACTTGTCAATTACTGATACAGATTTTCCCACCCCCACGATAGAAGAAAAATGGCAGAAAGCAGGCAATTTGCTTAGGTGTGGTGTGTTTGTTTTTAACCAAGGTGGCTCTACCGCTATGCGCTGGAGTAATTGTAGGTAGGAATGAAAACGCCATTAAAATCGCATAAAACCCAGGGCAGTGCACCGAACGGTTGTCGTAATCCCAACGCTATACTTTTGCCAAATGTCTCACTTTTTCCCTGAGTGCACACCTACCCCTTCTCATCAACCATGTCAAAAGGTTTCTTGAATTGCTCACGCTCAAGCCTTTAATAGAATGGTAGCAGCTACCTTGCCAAAAAGAAGGCTAATTGCAAAACCATGCTAGGTAAAATTATTCCTGTATTTTTTTTAAAAAAAGTGGGGGACTCACATTAGTTAAGGGGCACCTTCGAGGTTGGGAAAGTTGAAGTGGAGGGTTTAAAAAAAAACAAAAACCCTTCATCCTCATTTTTTAAATCTATATGAGTGGATAAATTTTACGTTTTGTTTTTTAAAACTGGTTCACTGCTGGCAAAGTGTTAGTAAATCCAGACGGGGATATCTCTGTAATCCAAGGATCCAGCTAAATTGCTAAATTGATGGATTGTCTGTCTGCCTGCCTGCCTGCCTGCCTGCCTACCTACCTACCTACCTACCTACCTACCTATCATCTATCTCTATATCTATCTATCTATCTATCTATCATCTATCTCTATATCTATCTATCTATCTATCTATCTATCTATCATCTATCTCTATTTATCTATCCATCTATCTATCATCTCTATTTATCTATCTATCTATCATTTATCTCTATCTATCTATCTATCTATCAACTCTACCTATCTATCATCTATCTCTCTATCTATCTATCTATCTATCTATCTGATAGATAGATAGATAGATAGAGATGATAGATAGATAGATAGAGATAGATGATAGATAGATAGAGATAGATGATAGATAGATAGATAGATGATAGATAGATAGATAGAGATGATAGATAGATAGATAGATAGATAGATAGATAGATAGAGATAGATAGATGATTGATAGATAGATAGATAGATAGATAGAGATAAATAGATAGATAGAGATAGATGATAGATAGATAGATAGAGATACATAGATAGATGATAGATAGATAGATAGATAGAGAGAGAGAGAGAGAGAGAGAGATAGAGATAGATGATTGATAGATAGATAGATAGAGATAGAGAGATAGAGAGAGAGATAGAGATAGATAGATAGATAGATAGATAGATAGAGATAGAGATAGATGATTGATTGATTGATAGATAGATAGATAGATAGATAGATAGAGATGATAGATAGATAGATAGATAGATAGATAGAGATAGATAGATAGATAGAGATGATAGATAGATAGATAGATAGATAGAGATAGATAGATAGATAGAGATAGAGAGAGAGAGATAGAGAGAGATAGAGATAGATAGATAGATAGATAGATAGATAGATAGATAGATAGAGATAGATGATTGATTGATAGATAGATAGATAGAGATGATAGATAGATAGATAGATAGATAGAGAGATAGAGATAGATAGATAGATAGATAGAGATAGATAGATAGATAGATAGATAGATAGATAGATAGATAGATAGATAGATAGATAGCCCATACCTCTTCACAGCATTTTGCTAACCAGATATCAGTCTTGGTTACAAGAGATTTGGTTGGCACAAAACGTTATAGCGTGCTGATTTGTTTGGCGTGCTGCAATATGGCAGCCCACAAAAGAAAAACACAGCTTATTTTTCACCAACAAATCATAACTGGAAATCATTATCCTTGCTTTTTTAAAAAACGTAGCGGGTTCCTTAGGTCTGGAGCCAGAATCCTGGATTACTCCTAGCTTGTTTTTTTTACTTCTTCATCCATTTCTTCTGGGAATTGGCTGAAGAAATCCAGAGACAATGTCAAGAATAGTGCCGGCTTGCTTTGGATTCGTTACACAAACTCTTATCTTGACATAAAGTTAAGTGAAAAGATAAGCCAGTGTGGCACAAAGTTACTTCTCATATTCTGAGAAGTGACAGCAAAAGAGGGGGGTGCCAACGTGGAGAATTTGTCCTTTGACTTAGCCCATTACAGAGCAATCGATCCACTTGTCATAATTAATAATGCCTTGGCCTCAACAATCGAATGAAAACTATGTGACTTGAGTAAACAGGGACCAAATTTTAGTAGAAGGGCAATCACCCTTGGGGGGAAATGGTATGACCTTGGACAAGGACAGGCAAAGTTGGCTCTTCTATGATTTGTGGACTTCAACTCCCAGAATTCCTGAACCAATTATGCTAGCTCAGGAATTCTGGGAGTTGAAGTCCACGTGTCATAGAAGAGCCAACTTTGCCTACCCTTTACTTTGGATCAAAGGTGTGAACTCATCTCCAACCCATTGCAACCCCATAGGCAACGTTCTTCCAGGCCTTTTCTGCCCTCCACCATTCGCCGGATTCCATTTAAGTTCACGTCGATTTCTTTAGTGACTCCATCCAGCCACCTCCTTCTCTGTCGTCCCCTTCTTCTTTTGCCTTCAATCTTTCCCAGCATCAGGCTCTTCTATGGTGAGTCCCTCCTTCTCATTAGGCGTTTGAGTTTCATTTTCAGCATCTGGCCTTCTAGGGACCAAAAGCTAATGTACAGCCATATCCTTCTAAAAAATATTGCTCTCCCTTCCTTCTTCCCCATGGGAGCTATTAAAGCCTCCATAAATTTTAACTCTATTGTTGACATGTTCCTTAGAAATTAGAAACATAGAAACATAGAAGACTGACGGCAGAAAAAGACCTCATGGTCCATCTAGTCTGCCCTTATACTATTTCCTGTATTTTATCTTACAATGGATATATGTTTATCCCAGGCATGTTTAAATTCAGTTACTGTGGATTTACCAACCACGTCTGCTGGAAGTTTGTTCCCAGGATCTACTACTCTTTCAGTGAAATAATATTTTCTCACGTTGCTTTTGATCTTTCCCCCAACTAACTTCAGAGTGTTTCCCCTTGTTCTTGTGTTCACTTTCCTATTAAAAACACTTCCCTCCTGGACCTTATTTAACCCTTTAACATATTTAAATGTTTCGATCCTGTCCCCCCTTTTCCTTCTGTCCTCCAGACTATACAGATGGAGTTCATTAAGTCTTTCCTGATACGTTTTATGCCTAAGACCTTCCACCATTCTTGTAGCCCGTCTTTGGACCCGTTCAATTTTGCAAATATCTTTTTGTAGGTGAGGTCTCCAGAGCTGAATGCAGTATTCCAAATGGGGACTCACTAGCGCTCTATACAGCGGGATCACAATCTCCCTCTTCCTGCTTGTTATACCTCTAGCTATGCAGCCAAGCATCCTACTTGCTTTTCCTACTGCCCAACCACACTGCTCACCCATTTTGAGACTTTCAGAAATCACTACCCCTAAATCCTTCTCTTCTGAAGTTTTTGCTAACACAGAACTGCCAATGCAATACTCAGATTGAGGATTCCTTTTCCCCAAGTGCATTATTTTACATTTGGAAACATTAAACTGCAGTTTCCATTGCTTTGACCATTCTGGCGGGAAACTTGAATTATCTTCAGAAACTTGAATTATCTTCAATCAGCAAGTGCTTCTTGCTGCTCATTCATCAGCTCTATAAAAACACTTATTTTAGAGTCCAGTGTAAGCTGGGGGGGGGGGGGGGGCTTCTCCCAGGAGGAATTCCACCCAGAAAGAAATGAAACACTTTAACACCTTCATTCTTCCATTAACTCTGGTTAAATAGACCATTGAACAAGCTGTCTAGCCCCTCGTGGTCTCCAAAAGGACTTTGCATATTTTACTGTACAAATGTTGCAGCCATCAAGTCTCCAATTCCACTGGGAGGAGGGGACATATTTGTACTAACTAAGCAGAAGAACTAGATGTTAGTTTTGATAGCTAACATCTTAGTTATATGTTAGCTATTAAAAGTAATTGGGGTTTATTTTGGGGGAAAGAAGGGAGGGAGGGAAGGAGGGAAGGAGAGAAGGAAGGAAGGAAGGGAAGAAGGAAGGAAGGAAGGAAAGAAGGCAGGAAGGCAGGAAGGCAGGAAGGAAGGAAGGAAGGAAGGAAGGCAGGAAGGAAGGAAGGAAGGAAGGAAGGCAGGAAGGAAAGAAGGCAGGAAGGCAGGCAGGAAAGAAGGCAGGCAGGAAAGAAGGAAGGAAGGCAGGAAGGAAGGAAGGAAGGAAGGGAAGAAGGAAGGAAGGAAAGAAGGAAGGCAGAAAGGCAGGAAGGCAGGAAGGAAGGAAGAAAGGCAGGAAGGAAGGAAGGCAGGAAGGAAGGAAGGAAAGAAGGCAGGAAGGCAGGAAGGCAGGCAGGAAAGAAGGAAGGAAAGAAGGAAGGAAGGAAGGAAGGAAGGAAGGAAGGAAGGAAGGAAGGAAGGAGTTGCTGTCACATTAATGTTTATTTGCACTAGAGGGGATATCACTGGTTGCGTCGACGAGCTCTTGACCAAGCTACTTCCCCAATCCCCAAAACTCAAGAAATCCAAATATGTTCCCATTGAACTCCAGGAAGGCTGGAAATAGATCAGTCTAAATATTTGCATTCTTGCAATTCACAAAAGAGTTTCAAAAGTAATATTTGGTCATAACAATAAAGAACCTCTCTTTTAAGCAGCAGCCAAGGTTGCTCTGCGTATCTGTGACTATGGTTGCGTCACAAAAGTTCAACAAATTCAGATTTTCCTCTCTTAACTTTGGGATCAATACAAAAGTGAAGATTCCTACTGTATTCTTTTTTATTTATTTATTGGATTTCTATGCTGCCCCTCTCCAAGGACTCGGGGTGGCTCACAACATATAAAATACACAGTATACCATATCTTGAATCCAATTAACTAATAAAAAATCTAAAAACCCCAAAAAACATGCGAGAAAAAACAATCATTCCATTCATTCCACATTTTCTCAACACTTTCATTGGCCAGGGGGCAAGATCTAATGGTCCCAGGCCTGGCGGCATAGATTTTATTTATTATTATTTATTAATTAGATTTGTATGCCGCCCCTCTCTGTAGACTCGGGGCGGCTAACAACAGTAAAAAGACAATATGAACAAATCTAATATTAAAAGTAATGTAAAAAAAA
This sequence comes from Erythrolamprus reginae, assembly GCF_031021105.1. NCBI lineage: Eukaryota > Metazoa > Chordata > Lepidosauria > Squamata > Dipsadidae > Erythrolamprus > Erythrolamprus reginae. The sequence goes on along the minus strand of NC_091959.1, from coordinate 11,776,315 downwards.
CCCCAATTTAAGAAACCAATCATACATACAGACATACCATGCATACATTTTATAAGCCTAGGGGGAAGGGAATATCTCAGTTCCCCCATGCCTGACAACAGAGGTGGGTTTTAAGGAGCTTACGAAAGGCAAGGTGGGTGGGGGCAACTCTGATATCTGGGGGGAGTCTGTCTTCAGACTCTTGTGGAAGGCGAGGAGGGTGGGGGCAGTACAAATCTTCAGGGGAGCTGATTCCAGAGGGCCGGGGCCGCCACAGAGAAGGCTCTCACCCTAGGCCCCACCAAACGACGTTGTCTAGTTGACGGGACCTGGAGAAGGCCGACTCTGTGGGACCTGACCCCACGAATCTGGGATTCATGCGGCAGAAGGCAGTCCCGGAGGTATTCTGGTCCCATGCCATATAGGGCTTTATAGGTCATAACCAACACTTTGAATTGAGTCCAGAAACCAATTGATGAGCCGGGGTGGCGCAGCAGGTAGAGTGCTGTACTGCAGGCCACTGAAGCTGACTTGTAGATCTGAAGGTCAGCAGTTCAAATCTCATCACTGGCAGAGATGGGTCTTAAGAACCTTATGAAAGGCAAGGAGGGTGGGGGCAGTTCTAATCTCCGGGGGGAGCTGGTTCCAGAGGGTCGGGGCCGCCACAGAGAAGGCTCTTCTCTTGGGTCCCGCCAAACGACATTGTTTAGTCGACGGGACCCGGAGAAGGCCAACTATGGTTGCCGTCTTCATTTTTACTAACTAGCTACCTTCACAGATACCGCTGAAAACCGAGTTGCAAAAAATGCCGTACCTGACATATTCCACTGATGCACATATCCAAGGACTTGGCATTGCAGCGGGTGCCATCCAGAACTTTGGGAGCAAGCTCGACGATCAGCGGTCTCCCCAAAGCTTGACATTTCAAGGCGCATGGAGAGATCGAGTCATCAAAGATGGGGATCCACTCATAAAAGTGACCTTGGTACTTGACATCGTTGTAGGCTGAGCACTGCTGGGCACGGAAGTCACCAGATTCTGCAGGGCAGTCCTGGAAAAAAGTGACGGGGTATTATTATTATTATTATTGTTGTTGTTGTTGTTGTTGTTGTTGTTGTTGTTATTATTTTCTAATAAAAAAATTACTACAGTGGTACCTCTACTTACGAACTTAATTTGTTCTGTGACCAGATTCTTAAGTAGGAAAGTTTGTAAGAAGAAGCGATTTTTCCCATAGGAATCAATGTAAAAGCAAATAATGTGTGCAATTGGAGAAACCACAGGGAGGGTGGAGGTCCTGTTTCCTCCCAGGAGAATCCTAGAGAGGCCCCATGGAAGCTTCTCCACACCTTTTCCGGCCCTGTTTCCTCCCAGGAGATTCCTAGAGAGGCCCCACGGAGGCTTCTTCCCACTTTTTCTGGCCCTGTTTCCTCCCAGGAGATTCCTAGAGAGGCCCCACGGAGGCTTCTCCCTGCCTTTTCCGGTTACATTTTCAGAGCCTCGGATTTGTAAGTAGAAAATGGCTCTTGAGAAGAGGCAAAAACCATAGGGAGGGGGTAGTCATCAAGTAGGATGGAGGGAGGGAGGGAAGGAAGGAAGGAAGGAAGGAAGGTAGCAATGGTACTTAGACCTATATACTGCTTCACACTGCTTTACAGACCTCTGCTAAGTGGTTTTCAGATTCAGCCTCTTGCCCCCAACAAACTGGGTCCTCGTTTTACCCACTTTGGATGGTTGGAAGGCTGAGTCAACCGAAAGCCTGATGAGATTTGCGCTGCCAAATTGCAGGCAGTCAACAATCAGCAGAAGTAGCCTGCAGTACTGCACTCTAACCACTGCACCACTGTGGCACATGGTACCCATCTCAGATCCATACCAACAGCAGGGAATATAAACAAATGAGCACGTATGTGGCGCCTCTACGTACGGCCATGTTTTCTCTAGATAGGCAGAGATACAGATGTACATGGATATGTGCACACAAACAATTAATTGCTCATATTTATAGGCTGCCAAGACCCTAAAATTACACATGGAAGCCAAATCATGTTGGCGAGAATACAGTTGGCTTCCCCACACAGAAAAACATACAATTTATATGGAAATGGTCTAAACAATCCCCCCCCCACCGCTTCCAATGAATAGGACCCATAAGGATTATCTTAAACACTTCCATGTGCAAATCACAGAAGCAGAAATGAAAACACAAAACATGGAGGCTTAAGGAAGACTGAAAAATGTCACAATTTACAAGGAACAGCTTGTGCAGATCGTTGTCCTGGGAGACAGATAAAAATATTTTCACCCAGATACCGTGTTTCCGTGAAAATAAGACCCTGTCTTATATTAATTTTTGCTCCAAAAGTTGTGCTACGTCTTATTTTCGGGGGGTGCCTTATATTTCTCAAATAAGACAAATTCACAGGCAGAAAAGCTGACACCCCCAAAGAAAGTGTACCGTACGGTACACTGATTACGGTACGGTACCTGTCAGTATGGCACCTACACACACAAACAACGGCACTTATATGGTACAACAGTATACTCCCGCTATTGCAGCTTCCGGCCACCAGAGGAGCTACAGTCTACGCACTGTAGTGGAGACTGTAATGGCGGTGAGACAGCAGCAGACTGTGTCTTCTGTACTGGACGGTACAAAGCGATGGAAGGGGCCAGCAGGGGACGCCACATTATTACGGTACCGCTGTGAACAGCTTTGAATGGTACCGTATGTTTTTCCACCGTACCGTATGTAAACTTGACAACGCCTTATTTTCGGGGGGTGCCTTATATTAGCAAATTCTGCAAAACCTCTGACATGCCTTACTTTCGGGGTACGTCTTATTTTCGGGAAAACAGGGTAGTAGTTTCTATTTTCAAACTAAGCAGGTGAACAGCACAGGTTAGGTCAATTTTTGATTGTGGTCTCAGACCAAAACAAGAAATATATCCAAAAGTGATGTATCAGCACCTATAAAACAGCCTAGCTTACAAAACTGGTAAAGCAAAATTAAAACACAGTTATAAAATAGATTGATGAGGCAAGTGAGTGGAATGAAAAGAGAAGCCATCTAAGACGAGGCTATAAAATGAGATAATATGTAAAGTTACATAAAATATCCCTAGGCAGCAGGAATTTGAGCTGTCGAAATTTTGACCGATCTTAACATGCTGATAGGCAAAATCCAGCCACGCACACTGTAATAAATTGTAGTTTATTATATGGTAGAACCGAGGCGGTGCAGTGGTTAGAATGCAGTACGGCAGGCTACTTCTGCTCACTGCCGGTTGTCTGAAATTTGGCAGTTCAAATCTCACCAGGCTCAAGGTTGATTCAGCCTTCCATCCTTCCAAGGTGGGTAAAATGAGAACCCAGATTGTTGGGGGCAAAGTGCCAACTTTGTAAAGCATTGTAAAGTGGTATATACTTCTGCCATATGAGTCCCAGTGACTGGTTAGGTCCCACAGAGTTGGCTTTCTCCAGGTCCCGTGAGCCAGACAATGTCGCTTGGCAGAGCCTAGGGGAAGAGCCTTCTCTGTGGGGCCCCCGGCTCTCCAGAATCAGCTCCCCCCAGAGATTTGCACTGCCCCCACCCTCCTTGCCTTCTGTAAGAGTCTAAAGACTCACCTATGTCACCAGGCTTGGGGCAATTAAGTCTCAGGCTCAGCCCCCTGACCAATGAAATGAGATACATGTTGTATGATTGAATCGGTATGATTGTTTTTTAAATATTGGATTTACAGGTTGTAATTTTAAATTTAATTGGATTTGCCTTCTGTGTTGTATTGCTATATTATATGCTGTGAGCCGCCCCGAGTCCTCGGAGAAGGGCGGCATACAAATCTCATAGATAGATAGATAGATAGATAGATAGATAGATAGATAGATAGATAGATAGATAGATAGATAGATAGATAGATAGATAGACAGATAGATAGATAGATAGATAGAGATAGATGATAGATAGATAGATAGATAGATAGATAGATAAGATAGATAGATAGATAGATAGATAGATAGATGATAGATAGATAGATGATAGATAGATAGATGATAGATAGATGATACATAGATGATACATAGATGATAGATGATAGATGATAGATAGATAGATAGATAGATAGATAGATAGATAGATAGAGATAGATAGATAGAGATAGATAGATAGATAGATAGATAGATGATAGATAGATAGATAAGATAGATAGATAGATAGATAGATGATACATAGACGATACATAGATGATAGATGATAGATGATAGATGATAGATGATAGATAGATAGATAGATAGATAGAGATAGATGATAGATAGATAGATAGATAGATAGATAAGATAGATAGATAGATAGATAGATAGATGATAGATAGATAGATGATAGATAGATAGATGATAGATAGATGATAGATAGATGATACATAGATGATAGATGATAGATGATAGATAGATAGATAGATAGATAGAGATAGATAGATAGAGATAGATAGATAGATAGATAGATGATACATAGACGATACATAGATGATAGATGATAGATGATAGATGATAGATGATAGATAGATAGATGATAGATAGATAGATAGATAGATAGATAGATAGATAGATAGATAGATAGGCAGGCAGGCAGGCAGGCAGGCAGGCAGGCAGGCAGGCAGGCAGGCAGGCAGGCAGGCAGGCAGGCAGGCAGTGCTATTGCTATTGCTAATTTGTCTAAATGTAGCAAAGCTCAATTAAAGAAGATAGGAGAAACAATAGCTGAGGCCAAGGGAGGCATTCGGGCTGAAACAATTGTGCAATTTTGACTTAAATCACACCTACAAGTGTACAGAACTGACTGTGCACTGCCATAACCTGTTTTGAATGAAGCGTACGCATTTTTAAATGTACATTCAGCAATGCAAAATGAAATTGAGCAAGACAGATCTTATTTACGAAAGAAGAAGCCATTGCGAATTATAGCAAATATTCAAGATATTTTCCACCATGTGTTGGACTTAAGTCACCCATGGGTGTGTTCCTCCAATTAAGGACAGAAATTTGCTCTGTTATGTTGCTCGCACATCATAAAACTCCTCCAAGGAAGGGTGGAGAAAATTGGAGCAATTCAAAGGGGGAAAAAATTAACAAGTTTCTTGTTGTCTTGCCAAAGTTGATTGTCACTTCTTGAATGCAAAGATAGCAGAGGTAGTCCGCATTTAACAATTACAATTGGGACTGGCAACCCGGTTGTTAAGTAAATCAGTTGTTAAGTGAAGCCATGGTTGTACTTATGTTCTTACTTCCGCTTTCCTTTACTTTATAGACCTGCAGTGGTGGTCAATGCAAAGTCTGGTTGTAGAGTTACGCTTTCATCACTGTCATAACTTCAAAGGCTCTCTAAATAAAATGGTCGTTAAACGAGAACGACCTGTATACAGTTGCACCATGGGAAAAATCAGCAGGATGCAGACGGGAGAATTTCTTTGTGACGGGGCAAATAATAACAAATAAAATTTCTACAACTTGGTTATGTGACCCACATTTTCTTTCTTTTTTTCCTTTTTTTGGGTATAAATGTTTTATTTTTTCTCCCCCATCCTTACAAACATACAGAAATCACATACTGTACCTCCAAATTTCAATACGTTACAATATAGTATCAATCACCAAATTCTTAATTAAAATTAAAATTCTTAATTTATATCTATTTTGTTTCAGTATACCTTATTTATCTTGTTTTATCTCCTTTGCTAATTGTATCATCTGGATTTCAAATATTGTTTTCTGTTCTCATTCATAGAAACATAGAAACATAGAAGACTGACGGCAGAAAAAGACCTCATGGTCCGTCTAGTCTGCCCTTATACTATTTCCTGTATTTTATCTTACAATGGATATATGTTTATCCCAGGCATGTTTAAATTCAGTTACTGTGGATTTACCAACCACGTCTGCTGGAAGCTCAACACACTATTAGTTATCAAAATTTCTATTGGCTATTTGCTTTTTTCCTAGTAAATCCATGCCCTAGAGAGACTCACATTTTCTTGTTCTTCTAACTTTACCTTGGCACTATTCTATCTCCTTAATTGCTGTATGTACAGTGGTACCTCTACCTAAGAATGCCTCTACTTACAAACTTTTCTAGATAAGAACCGGGTGTAAAAGATTTTTTTTGCCTCTTTTCAAGAAACATTTTCCACTTACAAATCCAAATTTCCGAAACTGTAACCGGAAAAGGCAGGGAGAAGCCTCCGTGGGGCCTCTCTAGGAATCTCCTGGGAACAAACAGGGCTGGAAAAGGTGGAGAGAAGCCTCCGTGGGGCCTGTCTAGGAATCTCCTAGGAGGAAACAAGGCCTCCACCCTCCCAATCGCACGCATTATTTGCTTTTACATTGATTCCAATGGGAAAAATTACTTCTTCTTACTAACCTTTCTACTTAAGAACCTGGTCACGGAATGAATTAAGTTCATAAGTAGAGGTACCACTCTATCTGGTCTTCTGTGTAGTCTCTTCAATGGCTTGGATCAGTTCTTGTGGTTTACAGGCTTAACCTACTGCAGAGATGTCACAATCATTTTTCCCCCTTCAAGCTTCAATCAATCATACATTCCTGATCCCGCCTTCAGATTCCTTCTTTGGCACGGGATCTGATTCGGACCCTCTTGATTCTGTGCACATTTTGGCTTTTAGACCTTTCCATGGAAACACGCAGCAAGAAAGGATGTGAACAGCCGACAGCGGAACATCTACCCCAAGTTAAGAAAACTTGGGGAAAGATGCGAGAGACGATCCACAGATCCTCTAGGAAACAATTTTGCCTCGGATGACAAGATTCCGCAGCCAGTTTAGTTGACGCCCTTGCACTTAACAAAAAGGCAGGGAGATCGTTTCCAGATCTTTGACAAAAAAAACTATGAGTTTTGCTCCAAAAAGAGAAGCTGTACGCAAACACTCACTACAGATCTTACACAATGGGGAGAAAATTCCATCTGTCCGTCCATTACCCTGGGGGGGGGAATTATTGACCCCCTCAGAGAGGGTTCACAACTTGGGTGTCCTCCTCGATCCACAGCTCACATTAGAGAAACATCTTTCAGCTGTGGCGAGGGGGGCGTTTGCCCAGGTTCGCCTGGTGCACCAGTTGTGGCCCTATTTGGACCGGGAGTCACTGCTCACAGTCACTCATGCCCTCATCACCTCGAGGCTCGACTACTGTAATGCTCTCTACATGGGGCTACCTTTGAAAAGTGTTCGGAAACTTCAGATCGTGCAGAATGCAGCTGCGAGAGCTATCATGGGCTTTCCTAAATATGCTCATGTCACACCAACACTCCGCAGTCTGCATTGGTTGCCGATCAGTTTCCGGTCACAATTCAAAGTGTTGGTTATGACCTATAAAGCCCTTCATGGCACCGGACCAGAATATCTCTGGGACCGCCTTCTGCCGCACGAATCCCAGCGACCAGTTAGGTCCCACAGAGTTGGCCTTCTCGGGGTCCCGTCAACTAAACAATGTCGTTTGGCGGGACCCAGGGGAAGAGCCTTCTCTGTGGCGGCCCCGACCCTTTGGAACCAACTCCCCCCAGATATCAGAGTTGCCCCCACCCTCCTTGCCTTTCGTAAAGTTCTTAAGACCCATCTCTGTCGTCAGGCATGGGGGAACTGACACATCTCCCCCGGGCCTATACAGTTTATACATGGAATGTTTGTGGGTGTGTTTGCTTTTAATAAAGGGTTTTTTAGTGTTTTTTAAATTATTAGATTTGTTTTTTATATTGTTCTTGTTATTGTTGTGAGCCGCCCCGAGTCTACGGAGAGGGGTGGCATACAAAACTAATAAGTAAGTAAGTAAGTAAGTAAGTAAGTAAGTAAGTAAGTAAGTAAGTAAGTAAGTAAGTAAATAAATATTTATATGCCGCCCTGAGTTTGTGGAGAGGGGCGGCATATAAATCCAATAAATCTAAATCTAATCTAATCTAATCTAATCTAATCTAATCTAATCTAATCTAATCTAATCTAAATAAATAAATAAATAAATAAATAAATAAATAAATAAATAAATAAATAAATAAATAAATAAATAAATAAATAAATAAAAAATAAATAAAAATAAATAAAAAAAAACCAATTAGATTGATAAAATGCAAAGAAGAAAAACAGTAGAATACGTGTTTTTTAAAATGTGCAAATAGTTGCTCATCACAAGAAATGAGGAATTACAGTTTCCATCCTTGGCATACCTATTTAACCTTTCCCTCTTTCTAAGTGCCTGCTAGAGATGTTATTTTGGACGCCAGGAGCAACAAACTTGGGCTTACCACAGGTTTCGAAGTCCAAAATTCAAGAGAAGATAAACTCAAAGTCAAAGCAAGCTATATTAGTCCTGGGGTCACTTGTACAATCTTCTGACAAGCTAAGTTGATGGGGAAGCTAGATTTATGGAACAATCATGTTACTAACTTAATAATTGCAGTGATTCACTTAATTG
>NC_091959.1:11750363-11762863 GCF_031021105.1 Erythrolamprus reginae | reverse complement strand
TGAAGGACTCGTTCTTGTGAAATATTTCTGGACTCTCTCGATTGTATTAATGTCTGATCTGCAATGGGGGTTCCATACAGGTAAGCTGTATTCTAGAATTGGTCTAACAAATGTTTTGTATTGTGTTTTATAATAAGGTTTTTAGATAGTTAGATAATTGGTGTTTTAGATAATTGGATAGAAACATAGAAGTCTGACGGCAGAAAAAGACCTGACGGTCCATCTAGTCTGCCCTTATACTATTTTCTGTATTTTATCTTAGGATGGATATATGTTCATCCCAGGCATGTTTAAATTCAGTTACTGTGGATTTATCTACCACGTCTGCTGGAAGTTTGTTCCAAGGATCTACTACTCTTTCAGTCAAATAATATTTTCTGGCGTTGCTTTTGATCTTTCCCCCAACTAACTTCAGATTGTGTCCCCTTGTTCTTGTGTTCACTTTCCTATTAAAAACACTTCCCTCCTGGACCTTATTTAACCCTTTAACATATTTAAATGTTTCGATTATGTCCCCCCTCTTCCTTCTGTCCTCCACAATAGGATTATTGTGCTTTTTAGATAAATTTAGATTGTTTTAATTACTAGATTTCTAATATGTTTTATGTTGTTCCTGTTGTACACCACCCTGAGTCTGCAGAGAAGGGCAGTATAGAAATCTAAGTAATGAATAATAAATAAATCCTATCTGTTGGTTTTTCATGGCAGGGAGATCAACTTCCACAGGTAGGGTGCCTGAACAGTCACTACTGATCTGTGCAAGACAGAGAGCGAGATGAATACCTGTTTTCCAAGAGTATGACTTTTTCTTGTTGAGTCTAGCAAAAGTTCCTCGAAGTCTCATGTTGGAAGAGAAGGCCCACAGCAGCTTACACAAAATTAATCACCAGACAGGCTTAGAATTTTAAAAGCTATGAAACTAAAGATAAAGGGGTGAAGATTCAAGGCTACATGAGTTCCTATTGCCTCATCGTTCCCAAAACATCAACCAGAGATGAAGAGGGATTAGGTAAAGACATCATGCCCAAACTAGTTCCAAAAGGACAGAAAGATGAGTCAACCTTGAGATGGCCAGGAATCAAACTCCTGGCAATGTGAGCAGAGTTAGCAATGAAACCATTGGGAAGGAAAGAAGGAAGGAAGGAAGGAAGGAAGGAGGGAAGGAGGGAGGGAAGGAGGGAGGAAGGGAGGAAGGGAGGAAGGGAGGAAGGGAGGAAGGGAGGAAGGGAGGAAGGGAGGAAGGGAGGAAGGGAGGAAGGGAGGAAGGGAGGAAGGGAGGAAGGGAGGAAGGGAGGAAGGGAGGAAGGGAGGAAGGGAGGAAGGGAGGAAGGGAGGAAGGGAGGAAGGGAGGAAGGGAGGAAGGGAGGAAGGGAGGAAGGGAGGAAGGAAGAGCACTTAGACTTATATAACCGCTTTACAGTGCTTTATTTATTTATTTGTTTATTTATTTGTTTATTTATTTGTTGATTTGATTTGATTTGATTTGATTTGATTTGATTTGTATGCCGCCCCTCTCCGAAGACTCGGGGCGGCCAACAACAATATAAAAGACAATGTAAACAAATCTAATATTAAAAACAATCTAAAAAAACCCCCAATGTAAAGAACCACTCATACATACAAGTATACCATGTATAAATTCTATAAGCCTAGGGGGAAGGGAAATTTCAATTCCCCCATGCCTGACAACAGAGGTGTAGCTTATGAAAGGCAAGGAGGGTGGGGGCAACTCTGATATCTGGGGGGAGCTAGTTCCAGAGGGTCGGGGCCGCCACAGAGAAGGCTCTTCCCCTGGGTCCCGCCAAACGACATTGCTTAGTCGACGGGACCCGAAGAAGGCCAACTCTGTGGGACCTAATTGGTCACTGGGATTCGTGCGGCAGAAGGTGGTCTCGGAGATATTCTGGTCCGATGCCATGAAGGGCTTTATAGGTCATTACCAACACTTTGAATTGTGACCGGAAATTGATCGGCAACCAATGCAGACTGCAGAGTCTTGGTGTAACATGGGCATATTTGGGAAAGCCCATGATTGCTCTCACAGCTGCATTCTGCACGATCTGAAATTTCCGAACACTTTTCAAAGGTAGCCCCATGTAGTTTACAGAGTCAGCCTATTGCACCTAACAATCTGGGTCCTCATTTTACCCACCCTCGGAAGGATGGAAGGCTGAGTCAACCTTGAGCCAGTGAGAAATCAAGTATCCCCATTGTTTATGTAATATAATTAATCAATAATTACGGCAAGTTGTGGTCCAATCAACAACATTCTTTTTGTCAATAACTGTATATACTCACTTTTTAACAATATTTTTTTTAATTCGTAGGGCGGTATTCTTTGCCTTAATGTGAAAGACCACTGGCCCCCAGATATCAACAACCAGAAAACCATGGGTCTAAACCAACAAAAACATTTTTTAAAAGCTAATTACAGAGTAATTCCCCCAGCAGTCTCTTAACAAAATATTGCTCTTCTCTGTACTTGTTATAGCTGATTATTGATTTAATTCCTAACTGTGAGCCAATTCAAGTTGAGCTATGGTTCTTTGCTGATTTCATCCCATTCCCTTTCTCTTTATTTGAATTTGGCTTCGCAGTATAGTCAAATATAATGCACAGATTTGATGAAAGCTGACAGCTAGTAAATCAAATATTATTTTTCTAGTAAACAATAGGCCAGCTCAAACTACTTTAAACTCCTTTTCCCATGGGATGAATTATTTGAACTGGCTGGAGTTTAAGTCAACAGTGTGGAAACTGATTTAGTCAAATGGTTATGAAGAAAGACGTGACGGCACAAATGAGAACTTTGATCATCGTCTATGGCAAATTAGATTTTTTTGGGGAACTGGAAGTCCTTCAGAACAATTGGCTCTTATCTACTGAAACAAAAAATGCCATAGCAGGAGTACAACTCCTGTTGGAAAGATTATGGAGGAGGCTGAGATAAAATTTGGTCCTACAATTCTCATTCCATACTTGTAAGAGAAAAGAAGACTCGCTGAAATTATTGGAACCCTTAAGTAAACATACTTAGGGCTGTGTTGGCCAAAGGCCATGTTGGCAGGGGAGTTAGTGCTGAAAACATAATCATACTCCTTGGTTCCTGCAAAGATAAATATACCAAATAGGGCTAAGAATTAAGGAAGAAAGCTTCAGGTAGAATGGGAGATATAGCCCTTCCCTGTCTTTGTCCCATACTTCTGGATTACAAATCAATATGAAAAAAATATATGAAATTAACTAAATCAACAGCGTACCAAAAAAATCAATATAAAATGTTTTATCGGTGGCATTTAGCCCCGAATAGATTGGCTAAAATATATCCAAATTGCAATCAGGCTTGCTGGAAATATAAGAAAGAGCAGGGTACCTTCTTTCATGCATGGTGGAGGTGTACCGAAGCCAAAAAAATATTAGAGTAGACACCATGGATGGTTGCAAGAAATGACAGAAACTGCCATTGAATTTACCCCAGAATTATTCCTGTTAGGTATCACAAGAAAAACATATCAAATATCAAATAACCTAAGTGCTAAAGCCCACTGCAATAATATCGCCAAAAAGGCTTCTAGAGTTGTTAAGCTGATCCTACGTAGCTTCTGCTCCGGCAATCTCACACTACACACTAGAGCCTACAAAACTTTTGCCAGACCCATCCTTGAATACAGCTCATCTGTCTGGAACCCATACCACATCTCGGATATCAACACCCTTGAAAACGTCCAAAGATATTTCACCAGGAGAGCCCTTCACTCCTCCACTCGAAACAGAATACAGACTAACAATCCTGGGTCTAGAAAGCTTAGAACTATGACACCTAAAACACGATCTAAGTATTGCCCACAAGATCATATGCTGCAACGTCCTACCGGTCAATGACTACTTCAGCTTCAACCGCAACAACACAAGAGCACGCAACAGATTCAAACTTAATATTAACCGCTCCAAACTTGACTGTAAAAAATATGACTTTAACAATCGAGTTGTCGAAGCGTGGAACTCATTACCGGACTCAGTAGTGTCAACCCCTAACCCCCAACATTTGTCCCTTAGACTATCCACGATCAACCTCTCCAGGTTTCTAAGAGGTCAGTAAGGGGCGTGCATAGTGCGCTAGTGTGCCTTTCGTCCCCTGTCCAATTGTCTTTCCTTTATCTCATATATCATATATATTTTCTTCCTTTCATATATCTTCTCCTCTATTTTTACATATTATCTTTATATATATTACTTCATGTCTATTCTCTTCCATATGTATTGTGTATTGGACAAATGAATAAATAAATAATAAATAAACATACCCAAGAAATATTAAATACTTATTACTACACATTGTAATGGCAGCAAGAGTTATATACCCCCAAAAATGGAAAGACTCAAAGACACCAGGAGATAAGGCAATAATTAAAATATATATACGAGTCTGCAGAGATGGACTGACTAACCATGGAATTGAATAACAAAAAGGATTCAGATTACGATTCCACCGATTCATGCCACCGGTTCATTTCATCCTGTGCCACATGCCTTCATGCACGTGCATATCCAGTGCCGAAAACTCAGCTTCTGCACATGCACAGAAGCAAAAATTAGCTTCTACGTATGCGCAGAAGCCAAAAACAAGATGGCGGCACCCTCAGACCAGCAACCAGCTCCATGATGTCACTACCAGTTTACTACCGGTTATAAACAACCTGTTACGTAGAACTGGTAGGAACCCACCTCTGGATAGATGGTAAGTGATGGATAGATGATAAGGAGGGAGGGAGGGAGAGAAAGAGAAGGGGGGAGAGAGAGAGAGAGAGAGATGACAGATAGATAAAATGAGATTGGCTGCCTCAATATCAGAATAAATGTATTACAGTGATACCTCGTCTTACAAACGGCTCGTCATACAAACTTTCGAGATACAAACCCGGGGTTTAAGATTTTTTTGCCTCTTCTTACAAACTATTTTCACCTTACAAACCCACCGCCGCCACTGGGATGCCCCGCCTCCGGACTTCCGCTGCCAGCGAAGCGTCCGTTTTTGCACTGCTGGGATTCCCCTGAGGCTCCCCTCCATGGGAAACCCCACCTCCGGACTTCCGTGTTTTTGTGATGCTGCAGGGGAATCCCAGCAGGAGAATCCCAGTAGCGCAAAAACGGGCGCTTCGCTGGCAACGGAAGTCCAGAGGTGGTGTTTCCCAGCGAGGGGAGCCTCAGGGATATCCCAGTATCACAAAAACACAGAGGTCCGGAGGTGGGGTTTCGAGAACTTCGGTGTTTTTGCGATGCTGCGATTTCACTGATGCTCCCTTCACTGGGAAACCCTACCTCCGGACTTTCGTTGCCAGCAAAGTGTTCATTTTTGCGATGCTGGGATTCCCCTGCAGCATCGCAAAAACACAGAAGTCCGGAGGTGGGGTTTCCCATGGAGGGGAGCCTCAGGGGAATCCCAGCAGTGCAAAAACGGGCGCTTCGGCTGGCAAAAGGGGTGAGTTTTGGGCTTGCACACATTCATCGCTTTTCCATTGATTCCTATGGGAAACATTATTTCATCCTACAAACTTTTCACCTTAAGAACCTCGTCCCGGAACCAATTAAGTTTGCAAGACAAGGTATCACTGTATTATTGTAATCGTTAATATATAATTGTAACAAAAAGTCAGTATTGTTGATAGATAAGCATGCTGTTCTGTACAAAGAACAAAACCCTGCCTTGAGAAATCAACAACCTATTTTTTCCCCCCAAGACAAAGAGAAAACAAAATGCAAGCAAGGTTACACAAAGAATCATTTTCCAATTTGGATACACTTAAACCAAACTGAATGATTAGTGCAAAAAAGCTTTAGGGGCAGGAACAAAGAGGCTGTAAAAGTTTAATTATAACACAGCTGTCAAGGGCCTCTTTCTTTCTTATATCTGACGTCTGCGGAGTGAGCTGCCCAAAATTCTAAGAAGTTGCATAAAATAACAGATTTGTGTTGTTTATTTTAAAATCAGCGGCCAATTTATTGTAATTTGTTATGAAATTTTCCAGGAATTCAGCAGTTGTATCCATCTATGCCTTGCTAAAAGTACCTTCATTTGGCCAGGATTAATACAAACATACAGTACTGTACATTTATTTATTTATTATTTATTACTTAGATTTGTATGCCGCCCCTCTCCGAAGACTCGGGGCGGCTCACAACATGTAAAAAACAAATCATAAGCAATCAGACAATTTAAAATATTTAAATATTTAAAAAACCCCATATGCTAACAGTCACACACACAGACATACCATGCATAAATTAAACGTGCCCAGGGGAGATGTTTCAGTTCCCCCATGCCTGACGGCAAAGGTGGGTTTTAAGGAGTTTACGGAAGGCAGGAAGAGTAGGGGCAGTTCTAATCTCCGGGGGGAGTTGGTTCCAGAGAGTCGGTGCCGCCACAGAGAAGGCTCTTCCCCTGGGGCCCGCCAACCGACATTGTTTAGTTGACGGGACCCGGAGAAGGCCCACTCTGTGGGACCTAATCGGTCGCTGGGATTCGTGCGGCAGGAGACATACTTACTATCCATGCATACATGTGTGCATACAGACAGACAGAAAGAAAGACAGACAGACAGAGACAGACAGACAGACAGACAGACAGACAGACAGACAGTCCAGATAAGCAATACTGTATAACCAAAGAGATTAAAAGCATATGTTAAGGGATAGGAACTGTATGAATTGAATGGAAAGAAGGAATAGAAAGAAGGAGAGAGGGAGGGAGAGACAGAAAGGGGAAGGAAGGGAGGGAGGGAGGATTGGATGGAAAGAAGGAATAGAAAGAAGGAGAGAGGGAGGGAGAGACAGAAAGAGAAAGAAAGGGAGCGAGGGAGGAGGATTGGATGGAAAGAAGGAATAGAAAGGAGAGAGGGAGGGAGAGGCAGAATGGGGAAGGGAGGGAGGGAGGATTGGATGGAAAGAAGGAATAGAAATAAGGAGAGAGGGAGGGAGAGACAGAAAGGGGAAGGAAGGGAGCGAGGGAGGGAGGGAGGGAGGATTGGATGGAAAGAAGGAATAGAAAGAAGGAGAGAGGGAGGGAGAGACAGAAAGAGGAAGAAAGGGAGTGAGGAAGGGAGGGAGGGAGGATTGGATGGAAAGAAGGAATAGAAAGAAGGAGAGAGGGAGGGAGGCACAGAAAGGGGAAGAAAGGGAGGGAGGGAGGATTGAATGGAAAGAAGGAATAGAAAGAAGGAGAGAGGGAGGGAGGCACACAAAGAGGGAAGAATGATATGTTGGTGTATAAAACAAGTAAACACTGAGTAGTAGTTCTTTTTTTTTCATGGTTTCCATTGTTCTTTCTCTTTCTATATTCTTGAATCTCTGATAGCCTTTCAGTCCTGGGCCGTAGGGTCTTCTCTTCTCTTTCCTTTTGCCAACGATGCCTAATGCATTGCGGGGCACCGTCTCCATCCCTCTGCAAGAGGGTTGGGCGTGGGTTATGTCTTGCTTAACCAGCCAGTGGGAAATGGGAGTCTGCCAAGCATCTTGGCCTCCTGCCTGGCACCATGTTTCTGATGGGAACTTCAGAAGCCAAGAGAAGCACAGCTCTGTTTTCCTTTCACTGACATCTCAAATCTCCAGGGTTCCCCAGAAATCAAGTCGGTCTCGTTCCTGGTGAGAAATCGCACAGAGCAGTGAGGACAAACCTTCTTTGGTCCGCCTGCCAAAAGGGTGTGTGTATGTGAGTGATTATGATCCCCTTACATAGAGCGCTGGTGAGACCACATTTGGAGTACTGTGTTCAGTTCTGGAGACCTCACCTACAAAAAGATATGGACAAAATTGAACGGGTCCAAAGACGGGCTACAAGAATGGTGGAAGGTCTTAAGCATAAAACGTATCAGGAAAGACTTCATGAACTCAAATCTGTATAGTCTGGAGAACAGAAGGAAAAGGGGGGACATGATCGAAACATTTAAATATATTAAAGGGTTAAATAAGGTCCAGGAGGGAAGTGTTTTTAATAGGAAAGTGAACACAAGAACAAGGGGACACAATCTGAAGTTAGTTGGGGGAAAGATCAAAAGCAACGTGAGAAAATATTATTTGACTGAAAGAGTAGTAGATCCTTGGAACAAACTTCCAGCAGACGTGGTAGATAAATCCACAGTAACTGAATTTAAACATGCCTGGGATAAACATATATCCATCCTAAGATAAAATACAGAAAATAGTATAAGGGCAGACTAGATGGACCATGAGGTCTTTTTCTGCCATCAGACTTCTATGTTTCTATGTTTCTATGAGTGTGTGCGTGCTAGCACTCGTGCACATGCCCACGCCCATTCCCTCCACCCCCACATATGCACACACACCTCCTTTATAACTTTTATAACTGCCTGGTTCGGTTCTGCAACCCAACAAGACCGACACAGACTTCAGAGGAGAATCAGAATTGCAGAGAAAAAGCAATTGCTACCAACCTGCCTTCCATTGAGGACATGTAGACTGCACGAGTCAAAAAGAGGGTGGTGAAAATATTTACTGACCCCTCGCATCCTGGACACAAACTGCTTCAACTCCTACCCTCAAAACGTCCCTACGGAGCACTGCACACCAGAAAAACTAGACACAAAAACAGTCCCCCCCTCCCAACGTCATCTCTCTGCTAAACAAATAATTCTCTCAGCACTGACAAAACTATTCACTAAGGCTGCATTACTATTAGTCTTCTCATCGTTCCTATCTCCTCCCACTTAGAAATGTATGACTAACCTGTTGCTTGTCTCCTTACAATTAATATTGTTTCCTGGTTGCTTATTTGACCCCCATGACAATCATTAAGTGTGGAACCTCATGGTTGTTGACAAATGTATCTTTTCTTTGGAGTACACTGACTGCATATGAACCAAAGACAAATTCCTTGTGTGTCCAATCACACTTGGCCAATAAAGAATACTATTCTATTCTATTCTATTCTATTCTATTCTATTCTATTCTATTCTATTCTATTCTGGTCTGGTCTGTTCTATTCTACTCTACTCTAGTCTGTTCTGTTGTTCTATTCTATTCTATTCTAGTCTAGTCTAGTCTAGTCTGTTCTGTTGTTCTATTCTATTCTATTCTAGTCTAGTCTAGTCTACTCTACTCTACTCTAGTCTAGTCTAGTCTGTTCTGTTGTTCTATTCTATTCTATTCTACTCTACTCTAGTCTGTTCTGTTGTTCTATTCTATTCTATTCTATTCTAGTCTAGTCTAGTCTGTTCTGCTGTTCTATTCTATTCTAGTCTGTTCTGTTGTTCTATTCTATTCTATTCTACTCTACTCTAGTATGTTCTGTTGTTCTGTTCTATTCTATTCTATTCTACTCTAGTCTAGTCTAATCTGTTCTGTTGTTCTATTCTATTCTAGTCTATTCTAGTCTAGTCTAGTCTGTTCTGTTGTTCTATTCTAGTCTAGTCTATTCTATTCTAGTCTAGTCTGTTCTGTTGTTCTATTCTATTCTTTTCTATTCTATTCTATTCTATTCTATTCTATTCTAGTCTAGTCTAGTCTAGTCTGTTCTGTTCTGTTCTATTCTATTTTTGAACGTTGTAAATCAAGGATGACCTGTAGTTATAGCACTAGCACCGTTGAGCAGATGTTGATTTTAACAACAATCACTTTGCTTTGGGAAAGTATTTTCACAATACATTGTCATGCTTGAAAACCCTGGCTAGGATCATAGGTACATGAACACAAAAAGTTTCCCCACAAAAACTTAAGACAGGATAACTTTTTAATCAGCCCAGGGTAATTTCAAAAGCGTTTAAGTGCCAGCCCCGTAGGTTATCACAATGCAATTTTTTGCTTTCATTCTGGAAAAGGCCTTTTGAGCAAAGAATCCGCATTACAACTCCACTAGAAGACAGGCAATCTCGCGATAGTGGCCAACAGCAAAATCCCACGCAACAAATCAAGGAAGAGTCAAGGAAAAAACGTTGTCCGGGTTTGTGTGCCAGGGAAGTGATTGCATGCCAGTCCAAAAGAGACTATTTCAGAACCAATTCAAGAGCAAGCAGCGGAGCCAAAAACTATGCCAAATCATTGTTCCAGTGGTTTGTATCATTAGGCAAGAGGAATGTTGCTGTTTTAGAATTCAGCGTGGAAAATAACATATGGAAGGTACGCAGAATTCACTTGGTTGGCCTGGAGCGTATCATTTTTATTTTTATTTATTTATTTATTTTGTCCAATACATAATACACATTGAAGAGAAAGATATGTAATAATATAAGTAAAGGAAAGAATAGAAGAAAAGATATAAAAGTATAGGTGAACATATTTGAAAGGAAGAAAAGATAAATGAGATAAGGAGAGACAATTGGACAGGGACGAAAGGCACACTAGTACACTTATGCATGCCCTTTACTGACCTCTAAGGAACCTGGAGAGGTCAGTCTAAGGGGAAAATGTTGGGGGTTAGGGTTGACACTACTGAGTCCGGTAATGAGTTCCACGCTTCGACAACTCGGTTGCTGAAGTCATATTTTTTACAGTCAAGTTTGGAGCGGTTAATATTAAGTTTGAATCTGTTGCGTGTTCTTGTGTTGTTGCGGTTGAAGCTGAAGTAGTCATTGACAGGTAGAACGTTGCAGCATATGATCTTGTGGGCAATACTTAGATCGTGTTTTAGGCGACGTAGTTCTAAGCTTTCTAGACCTAGGATTGATAGTCTGCTTTCATAGGGTATTCTGTTTCGAGTGGAGGAGTGAAGGGCTCTTCTGGTGAAGTATCTTTGGACATTTTCAAGGGTGTTGATGTCCGAGATGTGGTATGGGTTCCATACAGATGAACTGTATTCAAGGATGGGTCTGGCAAAATTTTGTAGGCTCTGGTGAGTAGCGTGAGATTGCCTGAGCTGCGTAGGATTAGGTTAACAACTCTAGAAGCCTTTTTGGCGATATTGTTGCAGTGGGCTTTGGCACTTAGATCATTTGATATTAGTATTCCAAGGTCTTTTACTGAGTGGGGGTTGGCTGTGAGATTTTGTTTATTCAGTTTATATATGAGGTTCGGATTCTTTTTTCAGAGGATCCCAAGGGAATCAATTGCTTGCAGAATCAAATACAGGCAATCCGCGACTTACATCCACAATTAAACCCCAAAAATTTTAGACCTAAGTGAGCGATTTGTTAAGTGAGTTTTGATATGTCTTACAACTATTCTGGCCACAGTTGCTAAGCGAACCCCTGCACTTGTTAAGTTAGTGACGTGGTTGTTAAGTGAATCTGGCTGACCGCCTTGACTTTGCTTGTCAGAAGATCATCAAAGGGGACACTGCGACGGACATAAATGGAGGCTAAAACAACTGATGTTCCTATAGCAGTCTTCCAATATTTGAGGGTCTGCTACAGAGAGCGAGGGGGTCATGCTATTTTCCAAGGCACCTGAAGGCCAGACAAGGAATAATGGATGGAAACTGATCCAGGGGAGATTTAACTTTAACCATGATTAGGAGACTGGAGGCTAAAACATACGATAAATGGTTGCAGGAACTGGGCTTGGCTACTTTAGCAAAGAGAAGGACCAGGGGAGACGTGACAGCAGTGTCCCACTTCAGATCGTGCAGAACGCAGCCACGAGAGCCATCATGAGGCTTCCAAGATTCGCCCACGTTTCTTCAACACTCCGTGGTCTGCACTGGCTGCCGATCAGTTTCCAGTCACAATTCAAAGTGTTGGTCATGACCTTTAAAGCCCTACATGGCATTGGACCAGAGTACCTCCGGAACTGCCTGCTACTGCACGAATCCCAGCGACCAATAAGGTCCCAGAGAGTTGGCCTTCTCCGGGTCCCGTCGATTAAACAATGTCGTTTGGCGGGCCCCAGGGGAAGAGCCTTCTCTGTGGCGGCCCCGGCCCTCTGGAACTAACTCCCCCAGGAGATTAGAACTGCCCCCACCCTCTCTGTCTTTCATAAACTACTCAAGACTCACTTATACCGCCAGGCATGGGGGAGTTGAGACACCTTTCCTCCAGGCTTTTTTTATACTTTGTTTTATGTTTGATATGAATGTGCTGTTTGGTTTTTTAAAAAATAATGATAGGGTTTTATATGTTTTTTAATATTAGATTTGTTCCATTGCTATATTGTTTTTATTACTGTTGTGAGCCGCCCCGAGTCTTCGGAGAGGGGCGGCATACAAATCTAATCAATCAATCAATCAATAATTGAGGGGCTGCCACAGAGAGAAAGGGTCAAGCTATTCTCCAAAGCACGTGAAGGCCAGACAGGGAAAAATGGACGAAAACTGAACAAGGAGAGATTCAACCTAGAAATAGGGACAAACTTTTTGTTAGTGAGAAAAATCAACCAAGTTGCCTTCAGAAGTTGTGGGACCTTAATCACTGGAAGCTTTCAAGAAGAGACTGAACTGACATCTGTCAGAAATGGTGTAGGATCTTCTGTTTGGGCAAAGGGGTTGGACTAGACCAGGGGTAGGCAAAGTTGGCTCTTCTATGACTTGTGGACTTCAACTTCCAGAATTCTGAGCC